>NC_089774.1:1309642-1312142 GCF_040412425.1 Macrobrachium rosenbergii
CTCTCTAACACAGACGTACACTTGTGGAATATCAACTTTGATAAACTTATGATCTGATCTACGTAAACTAATAAGTAACATGTTTCTGTATTTGCCATTAATTTCTCTCTCTCTCTCTCTCTCTCTCTCTCTCTCTCTCTCTCTCTCTCTCTCTCTCTCAGGACATTTCCGGTTGAATAGTGGGGAGCCAATTAGGACCTATAAAATTTCGGGAGTCCTCCAGAAGTTGACTTTTTGTCGAGAAATTCTGAACGTATGAAAGGGCTTCATCCATCCTTAATTCCATAAATACATAACAGTTAGAATACCATCTCTTTCTTCTCCTTCTCCTTCTTCAGGAAGGTGAGAGAGAATGGAAAAGGTTGAGGATCGAACCCAGGTCTTTCAATTGAAAGGCAAGGGCGCTACCCACTAGGCCATACAAGTCATAAAAGAAGTTGGAACCTGAAGGCAACTGCACCCAAGGGATTACCTGGGCAAGCTAACTGCTTGCATACCAGTGTGTTTCCCCAGCTTCCCGACTCAGCAGTAACCCAACTGACAGCATTTCATTCGAATTATCCCTTCTGAGTGAATAAGATAGATATAATCGACACATCAATTGAAAGACCCGGGTTCGATCCTGATGTGAGTCAGAAATTTATTTCTGTTCCACGCTTGATTGTGAGTTGAATATATATGTATATATATATACATATATATATATATATATATATATATATATATATATATATATGTATATACTGTATATGCGGTTTATATATATATTTCTAAATGGGAACCTGTTAAAGTTCCTTCTCTCTCTCTCTCTCTTTATTACCTTTTATTTCTGTGTATGGTCAACACTTCTGAATACATGCACTAATGTAATTCTTTAGTGAAATGATGACAGGTTCTTTTGTCAAGAACTTGATTCAAGTTTTTATAATTATTCTGTTAACGGTACTTCCGATTTCGTGTTTAAATTGATGGTATAGGAAACAGTTGCTTCTCTCTCTCTCTCTCTCTCTCTCTCTCTCTCTCTCTCTCTCTCTCTCTCTCTGTGTGTTTTTCTGTCTGTCCGTCTCGTACGTAATGGCATATTAAATATACTAGGCTTTTTTACTGCGTCTCTCTCTCTCTCTCTCTCTCTCTCTCTCTCTCTCTCTCTCTCTCTCTCTCTCTCTCTGCAAGTAATGGCATAATAAGATTAGTTATCTTCTCTCTCTCTCTCTCTCTCTCTCTCTCTCTCTCTCTCTCTCTCTCTCTCTCTCTCTCTCTCTCTCCTTGCACGAGACGAAGCTAATTATCAAAGGCAGCAAGATATAAATAACAGCAAATGAAAAGCGAGATGATTCAACTTGCAGCCATCAACGGGCTGAGATATATTAATTATGCTCTTCTGAGGAGAGCGATTTGTGCATGATTCTTGCTCATTAAGAGATATGCAAGCATAACAAGCGGATTCGGTGAGAGAGAGAGAGAGAGAGAGAGAGAGAGAGAGAGAGAGAGAGAGAGAGAGAGAGAGAGAGAGAGCGTTAACTTTAAGGTAAAGGGAATTCATAACAAATAATGGGAACTGTTCAGAGAAAATGGGATTCAGGTATAGAAAACGGGAAATGGGCAGGTCCACCTAAATTTCAGTTGGATTCAAAATTTTGATCAATACATCAATGATTTACAATAACAAGTGCAGATACAGATACGCTATTTAGTATAGATACTTCTCACGTCGTCTGAGAAGTTCCTACGCCACAACTGAGGAAAATACGACATAAATAAATGAAGTTATGTAAAGAATATATGTTGATTGGGGCTTGGCTCGTTGCCTAATTGCCCTGAGGCACTTGAAGGATATATCTGTGTCAGCATCTCTCTCTCTCTCTCTATCTCTATATATATATATATATATATATATATATATATATATATATATATATATATATATACATATACATTTATACATAAATATATATATGTATATATATATGTATATATATATATATATATATGTAATATATATATATATATATACATACATGCATACATATCACAAAGAAAACTTCATGAATGGCCCAATGGAAGAAAGGACAATCCCGGTAAGAGGATTGCAAGAGCTTAAACCTCTGAAGAAAAAGGTTGAAAGAAAAAGATAAAAAAAAAATATCTAATTTCTTGTGACTTTGAATGAATTGGCAGATTTGATTTTACGTCAAAATTCCTCGGTAATATGAAATAATTCTTGTCTATGTTATTCATCATACTGGGACCTAATATCTTCTAAAACAGGGGTAATATAAGAGAGGGTTGGGATGGTAGGTGTCAAGCTAAGAAGGTTAATTAATAGTGCAGAGGCCACTGGTGAGAGAATCTATGCGCGGGCTGGAAGAAGGCAAGAATTTAAAAGAAAATTTTTATATCATACAATTATATAATTTTTAAAATTTATTTTTGTTGTCATAATCTCTTACATTCTCTGGCTATGTTGTGTTACATGACATTTTATATATATATATATATA
>NC_089774.1:1317142-1414642 GCF_040412425.1 Macrobrachium rosenbergii
TTTTTGGCAAATAACGATTTGGAGAGAGAGAGAGAGAGAGAGAGAGTGACATGTAAAATAAGAAAGAGAGAGAGAGTGAGAGAGAGAGGTCGCTGAGATGAGACAGAGAAGTCCAAGTTCAGCCTGATAGGAAAAACACAGAACAAAAGACAAGATTGAAAGTCAACACAACTTGCAAACCAAACCATGAAATCTTGAGGAGAGACGTTGAATGAGTCACAAGAAAGGCATGAGACGATAAAAAATTAAAAATAAACCACTATTGCCAGAATGAGATTATTTACCTTGCAAGGTAGAACTGTAGTAAAACTTCCCACGGGAATTCCTGGAAAAGAAAGAGCATAATCATTAATTTTAGTTTTATTTGTGTCACAATTAGCTGTGATGGTTCACTGCTTTGATTTTCTTGTTCACTGAATATACAGTATTAATTATATTGTAAAGAATAATTGATTATATATTATATATATATATATATAAATATATATAAATGAATATATATATATATATATATATATATATATATATACATATATATATATATGGAATTATATATAAATGTATATATAAACACATAATTTACATCTATATATATATAAAAATGGATGATTGTATTGTATGTTCCTGATAAGAATAATACAGCCCTTGAAATACAATGATGCAATTTCAACCAAACTTGGTATACATATGACTTATTATCTTTAAAAAGAACACTGTGTAGGTAAGACATCACTGGCACCAAGGCTTTTGGGGAGTGGTGTGGGAAGGGGGTGACATGTAAAAAATAACTGAAAATTACAGATACTAGTGTCTAATCCACAGTTTTCTGAGGTTGCTGAGATGAAGGTGAGGAACTGCACAGTGGGAGGATGCCCTTTATGCAGATGATATAATACTTTCAGCCCCATCTTTAAAAGCATTCAGCCCTGATAGGAAGGGGGTGGGAAGTGGGATGACATGAAAAATAGTCAATCCTGAAAAGACTGAAAGTTAGTGTTATAATCCATAGTTTTATGTCATTTAGATGAATAGTCACTTTATATTAATGATGCCAGGTTTAAGTCAGGTTCAGTCCCAATAGGAAGTTGGGGTGGGAAGGGGATGACCATATGCAAAACAATCGAAAATGACAGATATTAGTTCTAATGCACAGTTTTCAATGGTCTCTGAGATGAATAGTGACACTCCTGATGCCCTTCAAGAAATGTCCAAACCATGTCCTTAAGGTATGCTATAATGACTCTTTTAGGTACCTGATTGGAATAGGAGGTTTTGAGGAGTGGCCTTGTTTCTTTAGGAATCAAATTCGATGAATTAGTTTAAAATGCTGGGCAATGTTATTGAAGCAACTACAATTTTTAACAGTGATAGTTTTAAAAGAGAGAGTTCTTAAAGAGTGGTCTAAAGATTTTCTGTGAGTAATTTATAAATCTTTTGTTTTAGAGAGAATATATTTTGTATATAACTTTTATTATTTTATTGTAATATTTTGTATTTTCTACAGCTGAAATAAAGAATTTGCAATTTGAATTTTCGGGCAGGGTTGGTCAGCTAGTATATATGTAAATATTATGTATATATTTACACATGCACACACACACACACACACACACACACACACACACATATATAATATATAATGTATGTGTAGGTGTGTATGTGTGTGTGTATTTACATATACTGACAAACTCCGACATAACTCTCACAAACAAATATCACCAACTGCTATAATTTTCTTACCAAGCAATAAAACAACTCCAACGCTTACACTGCCTCTTTAAGAAAACATTAAATATTAATAAACTTTAATTATCAAAACCTTTTCTTAAATTCCATCTACATTTCAAAAACCATTTACTGAAATGAAAATAGTTTTAAAAATCAGATACCTTAATATATATATATATATATATATATATATATATATATATATATATATATATATATATATATATATATATATATATATATATATATATATATATATATATATATATATATGTTTGTTTTTACGTATGTATATCAATGATATATATAAGTATGTATGTATGTAGCTATCTATTTCATTTTGTTATAATTTCATGAGAAAACTAATTAATAAATATTTAAGAATAATAAAATATATATGTGAACTTATTTAAGAATCCTATCATCCTACACACACACACACACACACACATATATATATATATATATATATATATATATATATATATATATATATATATATATATATATATACACACACACACTATATATATATATATATATATAACACAAGAAGTCTTCAAAGTTCTTTATTAAGAAACGTTTTAGTGCAATCCTTTGCACATCATCAGTCTGCAATAAATTATTATAAAAAAGTTAAAATAACAATTATTATACCGACAGTAAAAATTTTTATAACAAAGTTAACATAAAAGCTGAAAATTTTATTTAAAAATATTAAAATTCACCAAGTTTGTTAAGAAAATTCAACTACCTTACAGTACAACGCAAGAGGGAAGAATGTCCTGAAGAAACGTCAATGCCCAGACAACACCTTAATTAAGCGAGAGAGAGAGAGAGAGAGAAACCGCAGAAGTGTTACTGTTCAAATTAGGGGACAGGTGCTTTATGTATAATGACTCAAGGGTAGTTAAAAATGCAGTTTGAGATGTAGCACTGAGAATCGAAAAATGTGTTTTTTCAACATGAATTTTACATTTAGTAGCATGTGTTCTAATGCTAGAAAGCTCTGGGTTGGATATACGGGAACCTGTACGATAACTGAGTCCTAAGTGGCTGTAATAGCGGACTTGCAACAGTCTTTTACTGGAACCAACATAAGTACCAAGACATCTTGGGCATTCAAATTTATAGATGAAAAATGCTGGACCGCATAAAATCCTGTAATTTGTCCCTATAGGAGAAAAAATTTCCAACCTTTTTTGGATTCATAGGAATCACATTTAATTTTAAAAAACATATTTCTCTTTCAATGATACTTTTTATTTTTGAGCGTAATTTGTCCGAGTGAGTAAAGGAAATAACAGCATGCATGTTCAATTTAGGAACATTAGTAAGCATATTATTAATTATTTTCTGGACTAGGAATTGAGGATACGAATTAGTCGAAAAAAACTTTGATAAATAGTCAATTTCAAGTGACAATTGGACCAACTAGAAGTATGTTTGAGAGCTCGATGTACCAATGTTGCAATATAATTAATCTTAAAAGAATAAAAACAAGAGCTAAAATAGTTACTTCTGCCCAATCTGTAAATACATTTACAGGATAAACAGAAGTAACAAAGCATGTTGATTTTATTCTTTTGAGATTAATTCTATTACAACATTGGTACATCGAGCTCTCAAACATACTTCTAGTTGGTCCAATGTTCACTTAGAAACTGACTATTTATCAAAGTTTTTTTGGTTAATTCGTATCCTCAGTTCCTAGTCCAGAAAATAATTAATAATATGCTTACTAAATATATGTCTCCTCCCTCTGAAAACTTTAATGTTCCTAAATTGAACATGCTTGCTGTTATTTCCTTTACTCACTCGGACAAATTACGCTCAAAAATAAAAAGTATCATTGAAAGAGAAATAGGTTTTTAAAATTAAATTTGATTCCTATGAATCCAAAAAAGGTTGGAAATTTTTTCTCCTATAAGGACAAGTTACAGGATTTTATGCGGTCCAGCATTTTTTATCTATAAATTTGAATGCCCAAGATGTCTTGGTACTTATGCTGGTTCCAGTAAAAGACTGTTGCAAGTCCGCTATTACAGCCACTTAGGACTCAGTTATCGTACAGGTTCTCTTATATCCAACCCAGAACTTTCTAGCATTAGAACACATGCTACTAAATGTAAAATTCATGTTGAAAAAACACATTTTTCGATTCTCAGTGCTACATCTCAAACTGCCTTTTTAACTACCCTTGAGTCATTATACATAAAGCACCTGTCCCCTAATTTGAATAGTAACACTTCTGCGGTTTCTCTCTCTCTCTCGCTTAATTAAGGTGTTGTCTGGGCATTGAAGTTTCTTCAGGCCATTCTTCCCTCTTGCGTTGTACTGTAAGGTAGTTGAATTTTCTTAACAAACTTGGTGAATTTTAATATTTTATTAATAAAATTTTCAGTTTTTATGTTAACTTTCGTATAAAAATGTTTACTATCGGTATAATAATTGTTATTTTAACTTTAGTTTTAACTGCTCTTTATAATTTATTGCAGACTGATGATGTGCAAAGGACTACACTAAACGTTTCTTAATAAAGAACTTTGAAGACTTCTTGTCTTATGGATCTCCTGATTATGCATTTGCCGCTTGGCTGTTGCCTATGTATATACATACATACATACCCACACAATACTCCATCAAACTTAACAGACTTCCCCTCCTCCCCTCTCTCCCCACCCCCAAAACCCTCCCATCCCCTGGAGAGAGAGCCTGCAAATTCCGGAGCTTTCAATAAAGTCAGAGGCCTGATTGCATCAAAGGGCAGTTTCTTCCACTTCGTCTATTTCTTTTTTTCTCTTTTCAAATAATCATTTCTTTATCCAGGTATTTATTGTCTTTTTTGTATTTGGAGATTTATATTTTTTCTGTTTTTTCATGTTGAGTGTTGTATCTTTGGTGTATTTTTTCTAGCGTTGTAGATGTTGTTGGGGCTACGTATTTTTGAGTTGTGGTTGTCTTGTCGCTTGTGATTTATCTGTGATGTTAATTATTTGTTATATTCTCTCATATAGCATTTCTGTTTACTGCCCTTTCAGCCTTGTTAATAATAATAATAATAATAATAATAATAATAATAATAATAATAATAATAATAATAATAATTATTATTATTATTATTTATTTTTATTTAATTATTTATTTTTAATTATTTATTTTCATTTATTTTTATTTATTTTTATATTTTTTATTTATTTTTTATTTATTTTTATTTATTTTTTATTTTTATTTATTTATTTTTATCTATTGTTTTCTTTATTATTATTATTATTATTATTATTATTATTATTATTATTATTATATTTAATATGGCGAAAACTGTGATTATGAAAAATTAAAATCTGTATCATCTATATTTCATTACACTGAATATCACTGATTATATATATATATATATATATATATATATATATATATATATATATATATATATATATATATATATATATATATATATATATATATATATATATATATATATACAGATCACATACACACACAAATATATATATATATACATACATATATATATACATACATATATATATATATATATATGTGTGTGTGTGTATACACAAAGAAAACTGTGCCGATCATAAAATTCCCCAATTAATGTAAACATAAATTCTGTGACAAATTCTATAAAATTCAAAGTAAAGACACCTCCAGCGCGCCCGAACGCGCGCAATGGGTAACTTCATCATTAATCAATATTTTGACAAAAAAAAAAAAAAAACACATACCATTACAGAGGTTTCATATCCTTTCAGATAATATTAAGCAGGAAACCTTTTCAGAGAGATTAATGAGGGCGGGTTATGGAATTGAGAGAGAGAGAGAGAGAGAGAGAGAGAGAGCAATTATATACCTTGTCTATTTTTTATCACTTTCCATTAAATTTTTGACAGCCTTCCGGTGATGGATATCGCGGAACCACTTCACTCAGGCGATAAGAAAGTCCGTCTAACCATCTGTTTAGCTGTGACTCATTGCTGTTTGTGGCCCAAAGCACACTTGGGCAGGCGTGTTTCTTCTCTCTCTCTCTCTTACATTTACAGTTTAATTCCAATAAAACTTTTTGCCCCAAAGATACTCAACTCTCATGAACAGAAAGCGCAATGAAATCCAGGAAAATATCAAAGCACATAAATGAAGCATTATCAGTCAGTACCTTTGACTCTCAGGTGCACTGTTAGGCTACAGAAATGTGCTTTTAACACCTTTATCCATATACAAGGGAACGACTATTCATTCCTCTTAATTATTCTTTAGGAACCTTTCCACTTTCCAAATTTACCTTACACACCTCGGACAATAACAAACCACACTTTCAACTTCATATCCCAACTTCTTAGTATCCCACGAATAATTCTAAGTGGCTTTCCTAAGATCCGCTTGTTAATTAATATTTTCTATGCGCTTACGTTCCCCTGAAGAACACGTTTTTGAAACATCAGTCAGTCATACCAGACTGTGCCACCTATCACCTCCTTGTACTTGTAAGCTTATTCTGGTTTTGCTGATTTAAGATTAAAGCTCTAGATTGTGCGTCACACTGATGAGGTAGTGATGAAAGGGGAGATGGAGAGGGTTTTGACAGGTTCTACGAGAGGGAAGGTGGAGATGTGGAGAGATTTATGGGAGATGCGAGTGGCTCAGTGTCACAGAGGTCATTGCTTCGCAAGGCACTGGAGACTATGGTGATGATAACGATGATAATGTCACTCTCGTTTCAAACTGCTAGATCGATGGACACTTGCGGACGGAACCGGCTTCATAAAAAGACTGTAAATCAAAGTGGGTAACCAAACGTCACTAAGGGACATTTGTACGTCGCTCAGTCAAAGATGAGTCAGAGTTCTTTCAAGCAGGAAATATAAACGCTTCCGTGGCAGGCAATCTCAGCTGTCAGCCACTGTGACACCTGAATGGTATGACCCGCCTACCTGGATACTACACCTCAGGTGTAACGAGCATTTCAGTTCAATTCTACATTGCCCTGAAGCAAACCAGAAGTTTATCTGCCATCTATGTGACCATACTTGGACGGATCAACTCTTCCCAGCTCTCTCACTTGGTCATCCAAAGCTCCGTTTTTATTCGAAAGTATCAGTAAGTAGTTTCACGTTTGTATGTGTGTATATATATATATATATATATATATATATATATATATATATATATATATATATATATATATATTGTATAAGATATACATAAGTGAAAAAGCGTATGCTTCGTATATGCTTAGGAAAACAATCATGCAATCAACTGGACAGAGAGAAAAAAAAGAGAGTAGCTAGGGAGCCCAGTGTCGTTTAATTCAAAAGTTGCGCCCAAAAGATTTGACTGGTTTAACCGACTGTTTATGCAACAGGAATGACTCAGAGGGATTACTTAAGTTTCGCATTCCTGGGGTTTGGAAGAAGGGACCCTTAGAAGGGAACCCTTAAATTCCTTATAATTCAACTTCCGCGCCCATTCACGAAACTGAGTGTACATAGCAGAAACATATATTAAAGAGCAATAACGCAACTTAAGAAGAAAACCTCATCAGCATTACCATTTAAGAACGGTAGTAATTATGGTAATTAATTCCTTATAAATCAAATTTCGCGCCCAAAATGTCTTTTTGTTTCATAGGCTTTCTATGCTTCGGTAATATCTAAAAACACAACTTAAGAACAAATCTGACCTGGCATTACCATTTAAGAAGGGTCAAAGGTCAAATATGAGCCCTGAAAGTCCTCATAATTCAAAATATTTGCCCATCGTTCATGTTTAGTTTAAAAGTTCTTCCTGTTGAACAGTCACTCAGAATGCAAATTAAGAACAAAAATTCAATGGCACTACCATTTAGGAAGGATATCAATAATAGTAATCATTCCTTATGATTCAAATTTTGCGCCCAAAATATTTCTTTATCTCATAGCCTTTGTATTTTTTACGTACTATAAAACAAACACAGCAAATCTGACCTGGCATTACCATCTAAGAAGGGTCAGAGATCAAATATGAACCCTGAAAGTCCTCATAATTCAAAATATCCACCTATCTTTCATATTAGTATTTAGTTTGTAGGTTGTTCCTGTTGAATAAACATTTTGCAAGACGTCAACTGGCACAGAACATGTCAACTTTGTCAAAACAGGATTCACGTAACTAAGAAAGACATTGTATTCAATGTTTATTCAGTTGATTTACACAATTATGGTATTGGTTGGTTGGGTAAGGGGTACAGTTACTAACACAGGGGTGATTCAAACGGGACCCATGAATTCTGTCCTAACAAAGAAATTTGAATTATAAGGAATTAATTACCATAATTACTATCATTCTTAAATGGCAATGCTGATGAGGATTTCTTCTTAAGTTGCGTTATTGCTCTTTATTATATGTTCCTACTGTGTACACTTAGTTTCGTGAATGGGCGCGGAAGTCGAATTATAAGGAATTTAAGGGTTCCCTTTTAAGGGTCCCTTCTTCCAAACCCCAGGAATGCGAAACTTAAGAAATCCCTCTGAGTCATTCCTATTACATATACAGTCGGTTAAACCAGTCAAACCTTTTGGGCGCAACTTTTGAATTAAACGACACTGGGCTCCTGAACTATAGCTGATTCCTGTAACATACTAGATAAAACTTTATAGTGCCCAGTTTAATAAAAGAGAGCTTTTTTAAGGAAATGAAAATCAATCAAAGCATATATAAGCGCCCCCTTAATTTTGAAATAAATATGTAAAATGTATACATTTCAAAATCTATTAAAGTTTTACTTTACAAAAGCATCAAATTTACACTATAATTATAAAATCGCTAAAAAAAAATTGGTCTCAAAACCAAGGGGGTACCTATTTAGACCACAATGTTGGTGAAGTTTTGCAATAAATACACGAGTAGAACATTTTAGAATTATATATAATTCCAATAATGTCACTCTCATGAACGTTATCATATCTTAACAGAGGAGTAAGAAACCGAAAATAAAATCCACTTAACTATGACACTGAAATGAAATTAGAACAAAAATCTCAGTCCCAAACGCGTCATTCTGATGGTAGGTCTCTAAATCGAGATCAAAAGGGTTCTGACTACGAGTAAATATTTTAGAAATTTCAATATGACCAACTATGAAGTTTTTAATATTTTTCTTCTAAATATATCACCAGGATGGTAATTAATGATTATCAATAGTAATACTTTAAGTGATATAAATTCACTTTTTAATTCCAAATATTTCTTGTTCTTCCAGAATGATGACGCATCGCTTGAAGGATGTCCAACTTATAATCAAAGTCGGTTTTTACTGTGTTGTTTAAAGAATTTATGGTTGATAGGATTATTTTCTTAATCTTTTTGATATATGCGCAGAATATAAGATAAAACACTACCCGCACACTAAAAACTATCTAATTAGAAAGGTGGCATGTTATACCCTATAGAAATCAAATGATACTTAGGCACAAAATGAGGATTTATCACCACGTCTAGGGCAATATTTGCAAATTTCTATTACACAAAGGGGGGAGGCATTCCAGCTAGATATCATTATTATTTTTATTATTATTATTATTATTATTATTATTATTATTATTATTATTATTAATATTATTATTACCTAAGGTCTCTGAAAGCTTGTATTGCACTAACTGGCTGCATTTGGTGATGGGGCTTATTTTCTCTTTATCTTTTATTGAAAACTTATTACCCTTTCTTATGTTTTCATAAAATACGTAAACATAATTTTCTATCTCTTGTTCAGCTGACAATGTTGCATTGAGATTTTCATCTTGATATTTAGAGTAAAGTCACTGGAACTGAGGTGATCATGAAAGATATACTGATGTCTCATTTAGTGGAAAACAGAATTCTCATGATCAGAATTAGTAAAACAAAGTAAAAGAGAAAATTAAGATGTTTCAATTTAATCACTTACAAAAACCTTTACAATTCATTTTCAGTTCAAAATTCTTACTAACTGAAAAAAGTAATAAATATATAAGATTTCTTCTTCATATGAAACGAATATTTAAATAATATTTTACTGAGGAAATTGTAAATTCAACGAGCACAATTCCTCCTTCACCAAGTCCAAAAGCTAATACTCTTCCAACAATTCTTGCCTTTCAGAAAAACCAACTAAAAGAACTACAAGGAGAACAACAACTTCAACAGTAATAAGCTCAACTACACCGGTTACAACCACGATTAAAAATACAACAACAACACCTTCAACAATCAACTCAACTTCCACGACCACACGTACAACAACCACTCCAACTTCAACTTCCACAACCATGCCTACAACAACCACTTCAACTTCAACTTCCATGACCACAAATACAACAACAACTTCAACTTCCACAACCAAACCTACAACAACCCCTCCAACTTCAACTTCCACGACCACATCTACAACAACCACTTCAACTTCAGCTTCCACGACCACACCTTCAACAACCACTTCAACTTCAACTTCCACGACCACACCTACAACGACCACTTCAACTTCAACTTCATCGACCACACCTACAACAACCACTTCAAATTCAACTTCCACAACCATACCTACAACAACCACTTCAACTTCAGCTTCCACGACCACACCTACAACAACCATCAACCAACACGACCACACCAACAATCAAACCACTCCAACTTCAACTTCCACAACCACACCTACAACAAACCACTTCAACTTCAGCTTCAACTTCACGACCACACAACTCAACAACAACCACTACAACAACCACCAACTTCAACTTCCACGACCACACCTACAACAACCACTCCAACTTCAACTTCCACGACCACACCTACAACAACCACTTCAACTTCAACTTCACGACCACACCTACAACAACCACTCCAACTTCAACTTCCACGACCACACCTACAACAACCACTTCAACTTCAACTTCCACAACCCACTTCAACTTCAACTTCAACTTCCACGACCACACCTACAACAACCACTTCAACTTCAACTTCCACAACCATACCTACAACAAACCACTTCAACTTCAACTTCACGACCAAACCTACAACAAATCCACCAACTTTAACTTCTACAACAACCACTCCAACTTTCCACGACCACACTTCAACTTCCACCACCACACCTACAACAACCACTTCAACTTCAACTTCCATCAACCACACCTACAACAACCACTTTCAACTTCAACTTCACGACCACACCTACAACAATCCAACTTCCAACTTCCATCGACCACACCAACAACAACCACTTCAACTACAACCACACCTACAACAAACCACTCCAACTTCAACTTCCACGACCACACCTACAACAACCACTTCCAACTTCCACAACCACACCTACAACAACCACTCCAACTTCAACTTCCACTACAACAACCACTTCAACTTCAACTTTCACAACCACACCTACAACAAACACCCAACTTCAACACGACACACCTACAAACAAACTTCAACCACTTCAAACTTCCAACGACCACACCTACAACAACCACTCCAACTTCAACTTCCACAACCACACCTACAACAACCACTCAAACTTCAACTTCCACTTCCACGACCACACCTACAACAACCACTCCAACTTCAACTTCCACGACCACACCACAACAACTACAACTTCAACTCCACACACCTACAACAACCACTCCAACTTCAACTTCATCAACCACACCTACAACAACCACTCAACTTCAACTTCCACGACCACAACAACAACCACTCCAACTTCGACTTCCACACCACACCTACAACAACCACTCAACTTCAACTTCCACCCACAACAACCTTCAACTTCAACTTCCACACCTACAACAACAACCACCAACTTCAACTACACCTACAACAACCACTCCAACTTCAACTTCCACGACCACACCTACAACAACCACTCCAACTTCAACTTCCACAACCACACCTACAACAACCACTTCAAACTTCCACGACCACACCTACAACAACCACTTCAACTTCCACACCTACAACAACCACTCCAACTTCAACTACTACACCTACAACAACCACTTCAACTTCAACTTCCACGACCACACCTACAACAACCACTTCAACTTCAACTTCCACGACCACACCTACAACAACCACTTCAACTTCAACTTCCACGACCACAACAACAACCACTTCCAACTTCAACTTCCACGACCACACCTCAACAACCAACCACTCCAACTTTAACTTCCACGACCACACCTACAAAAACCACAACTTCAACGACCACACCTACAACAACCACTTCAACTTCAACTTCCACGACCACACCTACAACAACCACTTCCAACTTGACTTCCACGACCACACCTACAACAACCACTCCAACTTACCACGACCAACTTACAACAACCACTCAAACCACACCTACAACAACCACTTCAACTTCAACTTCCACGACCACACCTACAACAACCACTTCAACTTGACTTCCACACCACACCTACAACAACCACTTCAACCTCAACTTCCACGACCACACCTACAACAACCACAACCACACCACACCTACAACAACCACCAACTTCAACTTCAACCACGACCACACCTACAACAACCACTTCAACTTCAACTTCCACGACCACACCTACAACAACCACTCCAACTTCCAACTTCCACACCACACCTACAACAACCCAACCTCAACTTCCACAACACACTACAACAACCACTCCAACTCCACCTACAACAACCACTCCAACTTCGACTTCCACGACCAAACCTACAACAACCATTTCAACTTCCATGACCACACCTACAACAACCACTTCAACTTCAACTTCCACGACCACACCTACAACAACCACTCCAACTTCGACTTCCACGACCACACCTACAACAACCACTTCAACTTCCACAACCACACCTACAACAACCACTTCAACTTCAACTTCCACACCCACAACAACAACTCAACTAACTTCAACTTCCACGACCAACCACAACAACCACTCCAACTTCAACTTCCACGACCACACCTACAACAACCAACTTTGACCAACCTACAACAACCTTCAACTTCAACTTCCACGACCACCTACAACAACCACTTCAACTTCAACTTCCACGACCACACCTACAACAACCACTTCAACTTCAACTGACCACACCTACAACAACCACTTCAACTTTCCACGACCACACCTACAACAACAACAACTTCAACTTCCACAACAACCACCACACCGACCACACAACAACCACTTCAACTTCGACTCCACACCACACCTACAACAACAACCACTTCAACTTCCAACACACCTCCACAACCACACACCTACAACAAACTTCAACTTCAACTTCCATGACCACACCTACAACAACCACTTCAACTTCAACCACGACCACACCACAACAACCACTCCAACTTGACTTCCACGACCACACCTACAACAACCACTTCAACTTCAACTTCCACGACCACACCTACAACAACCACAACCTGACCACACCTACAACAACCACTTCAACTTCAACTTCCACACCTACAACAACCACTTCAACTAACTTCCACGACCCACACCTACAACAACCACTTCCAACTTCAACACGACCACCTACAACAAACTCAACTTCAACTTCCACGACCACACCCTACAACAACCACTTCAAACTTCCACGACCACACCTACAACAACCACTTCAACTTCAACTTCCACGACCACACACAACAACCACTTCAACTTCAACTTCCACAACCAACAACCACCCAACTTCTGACTTCCACCACCACACCTACAACAACCACTTCAACTCAACTTCCACCAACTTCACCACGACCACACCTACAACAACCACTCAACTTCAACTTCCACGACCACACCTACAACAACCACTTCAACTTGACTTCCACACCACACCTACAACAACCACAACTTCAACTTCAACCACCACAACTACAACAACCTACTTCAACTTCCACACCTCACAACAACCACTTCCAACTTCAACTTCCACGACCACACAACAACCACTTCAACTTCAACTTCCACGACCACACCTACAACAACCACTTCAACTTCTGACTTCCACGACCACACCTACAACAACCACTTCCAACTTGACTTCCACGACCACACCTACAACAACCACTCCAACCTGACTTACACCACACCTTCCAACTCAACTCCACGACCACACCTACAACAACCACCAACTTCAACTTCCCGACCACACCTACAACAACCACTTCAACTTCAACTTCCACGACCACACCTACAACAACCACTTCAAACTTCCACCACCTGACCACCACAACACACCTACTTCAACTTCACTTCCATGACCACCACCACAACAACCACTTCAACCACGAACACACCTACAACAACCACTTCAACTTCGACTTCCACGACTACACCACAACAACCACTTCAACTTCAACTTCCACGACCAAACCTACAACAACCACTCCAACTCGACTTCCACGACCACACCTACAACAACCACTTCAACTTCAACTCCACGACACACCTACAACAACCACTCCAACTTCAACTTCCACGACCACACAACAACCACCAACTTCCACCACACCTACAACAACCACTCCAACTTCTGACTTCCACGACCACACCTACAACAACCACTTCAACTTCCACCACCACGACACCAACCACTTCAACTTCGACTTCCACAACCACACCTACAACAACCACCCACTTCAACTTCCACAACACCTACAACAACCACTTCAACTTCAACTTCACACCACACCTACAACAACCACTTCAACTTGACTTCACGACACACCTACAACATAACCACTCCAACTTCAAACCACACTACAACAACCACCAACGACACACCCACAACAACCACTTCAACTTCAACTTCCACGACCACACCTACAACAACCACCAACTTGACTCCACAACCACACCTTCAACAACCTTCAACACCGACCACACCTACAACAACCACTCCAACTTCGACTTCCACGACCACACCAACAACAACCTCAACTTCGACCAACTTCAAAACCACAACACACCTAAAACAACCACTTCAACTTCAACTTCCACAACCACACCTACAACAACCACTTCAACTTCAACTTCCACGACCACACACCTACAACAACCACTTCCAACTCAACTTCCACACCACACCCACAACAACCACTTCAACTTCAACTTCCACGACCACACCTACAACAACCACCCAACTTCAACACACCACAACAACCACACCAACACACCTACAACAACCACCAACATGACCACAACCACGACCAACCACAACAACCAACTTCACACTACAACAACCACCACAAGACACACCTACAACAACCACTTCAACTTCGACTTCCACGACAACACCTACAAACTTCCAACTTCAACTTACAACAACCACTTCAACTTCAACTTCCACGACCACACCTACAACAAACAAACACACCTACAACAACCACTTCAACTTCCACGACCACACCACAACAAACCACTTCAACTTCAACTTCCACGACCACACCTACAACAAACCACTTCAACTTCAACTCCATGACCACACCTACTAACCACTCCAACTTCGACCACCACACCTACAACAACCACTTCAAACTTCCACGACCACACCTACAACAACCACTTCAACGACACACCTACAACAACCACTTCAACTTCAACTTCCACGACCACTTACAACAACCACTTCCAACTTCAACTTCCACACCACACCAACACCCAACTTCGACCACACACCTACAACAACCACAACCACCACACCTACAACAACCACTTCAACTTCGACGACTTACACCTACAACAACCAACTTCAATTCAACTTCCACGACCACACCTACAACAACCACTTCAACTTTCCACGACCACACCTACAACAACCCCTCCCAACGTCCACACCACACCTACAACAAACCAACTTCAACTTCCACCACACCTACAACAACCACTTCCAACTTCAACTTCCACGACCACACCTACAACAACCACTTCAACTTCAACTTCACGACCACACCTACAACAACCACCAACACAACTACAACACACCACAACAACCACTACAACAACCACTTCAACTTCAACTTCCATGACCACACCTACAACAACCACTTCAACTTCAACACCTACACCTACTTCCAACAACCACTTCGACTTCCACGACCACACCTACAACAACCACTCCAACTTCTGACTCCACGACTACACCACAACACCACAACTTCCAACCACACCTACAACAACCACTTCAACTTCAACTTCCACGACCACACCTACAACAACCACCAACTTCAACTTCCACGACCACACCTACAACAACCACTTCAACTTCAACTTCCACGACCACACCTACAACAACCACAACCTTCCACGACCACACAAATAACCACTTCAACTTCAACTTCCACGACCACACCTACAACAACCACTTCAACTTACAACTTCCACGACCACACCTACAACAAACTCCAACTTCCAACTTCCACGACCACACCTACAACAACCACTCAACTTCAACTTCCACGACCACACCTACAACAACCAACTTCAACTTCCACACCTTCAACAACCCCACTCAACTTCCACGACCACACCTACAACAAACTTCAAACTTCCAACGACTCACTCAACAACAACCACTCAACTTCAACTTCCACGACCACACCTACAACAACCAACCAACTTTTCAACTTACAACAACCACTTCAACGACCACACCTACAACAACCACTTCAACTTCAACTTCCACGACCACACCCTACAACAACCACTTCCAACTGACCACACCTACAACTTCCAACACACGACCACACCTACAACAACCACTTCAACTTCAACGACCACACCTACAACAACCACCAACGACTTCCACGACCAACAACCCACTTCAACTTCCATGACACACCACACTACAACAACCACTCCAACTTCAACTTCCACGACCACACCTACAACAACCACAACAACTTCCACGACCACACCTACAACAACCACTTCAACTTCAATTCCACACCACACCTACAACAACCACTCAACTTCTGACTCCAACTTCCAACTTCAACTTCCAACCACACCTACAACAACCACTCCAACTTCACACCAACACCACACTAACAAACTTCAACGACGACCACACCTACAACAACCACTTCAACTTCAACTTCCACAACCACACCTACAACAACCACTTCAACTTCCACGACCACACCTACAATAACCACTTCAACTTCCACGACCACACCTACAACAACCACTTCAACTTCGACTTCAACTTCACGACCACACCTACAACAACCACTCCAACTTCGACACCACGACCACACCACAAAACAACACCAACTTCAACTTCCACGACCACACCTACAACAACCACTCCAACTTCGACTTCCACCACACCTACAACAACCACTTCAACTTCGACCACACCTACAACAAACCACCAACTTCACGACCACACCTACAACAACCACTCCAACCACTTCCACACCACACCTACAACAACCACTTCCAACTTCCACGACCACACCTACAACAACCACTCCAACTCGACTTCCACGACCACAACAACCACTTCAACAACCACTCCAACCACGACCACACCTACAACAACCACTCAAAAACAACTTCAACTTCCACGACCACACCTACAACAACCACTTCAACTGACTTCCACGACCACACCCACAACAACCACTTTCCAACTTCAACTTCCACGACCACACCTACAACAACCACTTCCAACTTCACTCACACCACACCTACAACAACCACTTCAACTTCAACTTCCACACCACACCTACAACAACCACTCCAACTTCACTTCCGACCACCACACCTACAACAACCACTTCAACTTCAACTTCCACGACCACACCTACAACAACCACTTAACTTCAACTTCCACCACCACAACTTCAAACTTCAACTTTGACCACACCTACAACAACCACAACTTCAATGACTCCACACCACACCTACAACAACCACTTCAACTTCAACGACCACACCACACCTACAATCAACTTCCACGACCACACCTACAACAACCACTTCAACTTCAACTTCCACGACCCACACCTACAACAACCACTCAACTTCAACGTCCACGACCACACCTACAACAACAACCACTCCAACGTACAACAACCACTCCAACTTCCACGACCACACCTACAACAACCACTTCAACTTCAACTTCCATGACCACACCTACAACAACCACCAACTTCGACTTCCACACCACAACAAATAACCACCAACTTCAACTTCAACCACTTCCACGACCACACCTACAACAACCACTTCAACTTCAACTTCCACGACCACACCTACAACAACCACTTCAACCACTCCACCACCACACGAACAACAACCACTTCAACTTCAACTTCCACGACCACACCTACAACAACCACTTCAACTTCCCTACAACAACCACAACCTGACAACAACAACCACTCCAACTTCAACTTCCACCGACCACACCTACAACCACTTCAACTTCAACTTCCACACCACAACAACAACTTCAACTTCAACTTCCACGACCACACCTACAACAACCACTTCCAACTTCCAATCCACGACCACCACGACCACAACAACCACTCCAACTTCAACGACCACACAACAACCACTTCCAACGACCACACCTACAACAACCACTTCAACTTCAACTTCACACCACACCACAACAACCACTTCAACTTCAACAACTACACCTACAACAACCACTTCAACTTTCCACGACCACACCTACAAAAACAACCACTTCAACTTCAACTTCCATGACCACACCTACAACAACCACTCCAACAACTTCCACGACCACACCAACAACAACCACTTCCACGACCACACCTACAAACAACCACAACCACCTTACAACAACCACTTCAACTTCAACTCACGACCACACCTACAACAACCCACTTCAACTTCGACAACCACACCTACAACAACCACTTCAACTCGACCACACCTACAACAACAACCAACTCCACACCCACTTCAACTTCGACTTCCACAACCACACCTACAACAACCACTCAACTTCGACTTCCACGACCCACACCAACAACAACCACTCACCACCAACTTCAACTTCCACACCACACAACAACACAACAACTTCAACTCCAACTTCCACTTCCACACCACAACAACCACTTCAACTTCCACGACCACACCTTCGACCACACCTACAACCACACCTTCAACTTCAACTTCCACGACCACACCTACAACAACCACTCCAACTTCAACTTCAACGACCACACCAACAAACCAACTTCAACTTCCACAACACCTCTACAACAACCACTTCCAACTCCACAACTTCACGACCACCAACAACAACCACTTCAACTTCAACTTCACGACCACACCTACAACAACCACCCAACTTCACGACCACACCTACAACAACCACTTCAACTTCCACTCCGACCACACCTACAACAACCACCTTCAACTTCAACTTCCACAACCACACCTTACAACAACCACTTCAACTTCCGACTTCCACCACCACCACCCAACAACAACCACAAAACCAACTTCAATCCACGACCACACCTACAACAACCAACTTTCACGACCACACCTACAACAACAACTTCCAACTTCCACGACCACACCTACAACAACCACTCCAACTTGACAACCTACAACAACCACTCCAACTTCCACCACCACACCTACAACAACCACTTCAACTTCCACGACCACACCTCACAACAACCACTTCCAACTTCAACTTCCACGACCACACCTACAACAACCACCAACTTCCAACTTCTTCACGACCACACCTACAACAACTTCAACATCCACAACCACCTCAACTTCGACTTCCACCACCACAACAAACCACAACTTCAACCACTTCAACCACAACAACCACTCAAACTTCCACACCCACCGACAACACCTACAACTCCACACCACAACCACCTCAACTCCTACTAAACTTCCACACCACACCTACAACAACTTCCACTCAACTTCAACTCCACGACCACACCTCAACAACAACCACTTCAACTTCCACCACTTCAACCAAACACCTACAACAACCATCAACTTCCTCCCAACGTACACACCACACCTACAACAACCACTTCAACTTCCAACTCAACTTCCACACCAACTCCACTCCGACTTCCACAACTTCAACCACTCCAACTTTAACTCCACCACCACACCTACAACAAACCACTTCAACTTCAACTTCCACACCTACAACAACCACCAACCACACTTACAACAACCACTCCAACTTCAACTTCCACGACCACACCTACAACAACCACTCCAACTCAACTTCCACACAACAACCACTTCCAACTTCAACCCACGACCACACCTACAACACCAACTTCACTTCCACAACCACACCTACAACAACCACTTCAACTTCCACGACCACACCTACAACAACAACTTCCAACTTCAACTTCCACGACCACACCCACAACAACCACTTCAACTTCAACTTCCACCACCACACCTACAACAACCACTCCAACTTCAACTTCCACACCACACCTACAACAACCCAACTTCAACTTCCAACTTCAAACTCCACAACCACACCTACAACATCCACTTCAACTTTGACTTCCACACCTACACCTCAACAACCACTTCCAACTTCAACTTCCACGACCACACCTACAACAACCACCCAACTTCCACTTCACACCACACCTACAACAACCTTCACCTCCACTTACCACACCTACAACAACCACTTCCAACTCAACTTCCACACCTCACACCACAACAACCACTTCCAACGTCCAACCACACCTACAACAACCACTTCAACTTCCACCACCACACTTCCAACACACCACAACTACAACAACCACTCCAACTTCAACTTCCACGACCACACCTACAACAACCTCCAACTTCCACTGACAACACCTACAACAACCACTCCAACTTCAAACCACTACACGTACTTCAACACAACGACACACCCACAACAACCACCCAACTTCAACTTCCACGACCACACCTACAACAACCACTCCAACACACCTACAACAACAACCACTTCAACCACTAACTTCCCACAACAACCACTTAAAACTCAACAACCACACCACAACAACCAACTTCAACGTCCACACCACACCTACAACAACCACTCCAACTTCAACTTCCACGACCCACAACACCTTCAACTTCAACTTCACAACACACCTCAACTTCAACTTGACACAACAACCAGTCCAACTCCACTTCCACGACCACACCTACAATCAACAACCACATCTCACCACTTCAACTTCCACGACCACACCTACAACAACCACAACTTCAACTTCACAACCACACCTACAAAACCACTTCCAACTTCCACGACCACAACCACTCAAACTACCCACCTACAACAACCCTTCAACTTGACCACACCTACAACAACCACTTCAACTTCGACCACACCCACAACAACAACTCCAACTTCAACTTCCACGACCACACCTACAACAACCACTCCAACTTCAACGACCAACAACCACAACCACCACAACTCCAACCTCCCACAACCACCACAAATTCAACTTCAACTTCCACGACCACACCTACAACTCCACTTCAACAACTTCACTTCAACACCACTCCACCTCACAACCACAACAACTCACTCCAACTTCAACTTCCACAACCACCAACAACTCCACTTCAACTTAAATTTCCACACCACAACTACTCCAACTTCATCAACCACACCAACCAACCACCTCAACTTCGACTTCAATGTCAACCCAACAACTCCAACGACCACAACAACTTCCAAACCACCCAAGTCCCACTCAACTTCAACTTCCACACCTACAACAACCACTTCCCACTTCAACTTCAACTTCCACCACCTCCCCTCAACTCCCAACCACAACCACTCAACTCCCACTCCAACTTCCACAACCACACCTACAACAACTTCAACTTCAACTTCCACGACCCAACCTTCAACAATTCCACAACCACATCAACCACTCCAACTCCACAAACTTCCACAACACAACAACAACCAACTCCCACTTCGACTTCACCAACCCAACACTTCAATTTTAACTTCCACAACCACTCCAACTCAACTCCAACACCACCACAACAACCACCCTAACTCCCACTTCAACTTCAACTTCCCAACCACACCAACAACAACCAACTCCCACTTCAACTTCAACTTCCACAACCACAACAACAACCACCTTCTCCAACTTCAACTCCACAACCACAACCACCACTTCAACAACCAACCACCTCAACTTCAACTTCCACAACCACCACAACAACCACCTCAACTCAACTTCAACTTCCACACCACCACTTCAACTTCAACTTCCACAACCACCTTCAACTCAACTTCCACCTCCCAACTCCACTTCAACCAACTGCAACAACCACTTCCCACTTCACAACCACACCTACAACAACCACTTCAACTCCCACTTCAACTTCCACAACCACCTCAACCAACCAAACCACACCTACTTCAACAACTCTTCCACAACTTTCACACCACCCCTCAACTCCCACTCCAACTTCAACTTCCACCACCAACCACCCCAACTCCCAACTTCAGTTTTAACTTCCACAACCACCACCTACAACAACCATCAACTCCCACTTCAACTACCACCACCTACAACAACCACTTCCAACTTCAACTTCCACAAATCCACCACTCCCACTTCAACTTCAACTTCCACAACCATCTCAACTCCCACTTCAACTTCAACTCACAACAACATCAACTCCCACTTCAACACAACACATCAACAACCACTCCAACTCACTTCCTTTAACCACCACCCCACCAACACCACAACTCCCACTTCAACCCACAACCACACCACAACAACCACCTCAACTCCCACAACCAACTTCCACAACCACCTCAACCACACCCACAACAACCCAACAAATCCCTCAACTCCCACCAACTTCAACAACCACTTCCCACTTCAACTTCAACCACCACCTACAACAACCACTCCAACTCCCAATTCAACTTTAACCACCACACCTACAACAACAACCTCAACCAACTTCAACTTCCACAACCACATCCCACAACTTTAACCCACAACCACCCCAACCACTCCAACTCAACTTCCACAACCATCTTCCACAACCACTCAACCACAACCACATCAACCACTTCCAACTTCAACAACCACACCCACAACAACCACACCCCAACAACCACTTCAACTTCCAACCCCACAACCACCATCTGAACCCAACTCCAACTCAATCCCAACCACCACACCACAACAACCACAACTCCAACTTCAACTCACAACACCACCTTAACACCAACCCAACAACACACCTACAATAACCACTCAAACTTTAACTTCCACAACCACACCTACAACACCAACTCCAAACTCAACTTCAACAACCACCTCAACTCCCACTTCAACTTCCAAACCACACCACAACTCCCACCTCAGCCCTGAATTTCAACTTCCACAACCACTCAACTCCCAACTTCAACTTCCACAACCACACCTACAACTCCATCTTCAACTTTTCAACCACACAACCACCTCAACCACAACTCCCACTTCAACAACAACACACTTCAACCCACTTCAACTTCTTCCACTTCAAGTCCCATCAACACCACAACAACCACCTCAACTTCAACTTCAACTTCCACAACCCACACATCTCAACCACAAACAACTCCCACTTCAAACCTCAACTCCCACTTCAACTTCCACGACCACACACCTACAACAACCACCAGCTCCAACTTCAACTTCCACAACCACAACTCCCCTTCAACTTCCATAACCAACCAACAACAACCACTTCCAAACTTCCAACCACCACCACCTACAACAACAACCAACTTCAACTCCAACACCACCACCATTCCACCACCACAACAACCACCTCAACTCCCACTTTCAACTTCCACAACCACACCACACCCACCTCAACCCTTCAACTTCAACTTCCACCACCACAACTCCCACTTCAACAACCACTTCAACCTCCTCAACTCCCACTCCAACAACCACACCTACAACCACTAACCACTAGCTTCAACCCACAAACCCAACTCCCACTTCAACTTCAACTTCCACCTACAACTTCCACCACAACAACCTTTAACTTCAACCACACCATACAACAATCACTTTAACTTCCACAACCACCACAACAACCACCCCAACTTCCAACTTCAACTTTAACCACACACCACAACAACAACCAACTCCCACTTCAACTTCAACTCCACAACCACAACTCCCACTCAACTTTAAAACAACCACTTCAACTTCAACTCCACCAACCACCCAACAACCACTTCAACTTCAACTCCACAACCACACCTACAACAACAACCTCCCACTTCAACTTTAACCCACAACAGTCTAACAAAAACAACACCCACTTCAACTTCAACAACCACCTTAACTCCCACTTCAACACTTCCACAACCACAACAACTCCCACTTCAACTCAACTCCACAACCACACCAACAACAACCACCTCAATCCCACAACCACCTCAACTTCCACAACCACACCTACAACAACCACTAACTCCCACTTCAACTTCAACTTCCACATAACAACAACCACCTTTCCACTTCCACAACACAACAAATCCACCACTCCCACCAACTTCCACAACCCAACTCCCACTTCAACTTCAACTTCCACAACCACACCTACAACAACCACCTCAACTACCCTTCAACTTCAACTTCCACAACCACACCTACACCAAACCAACTTCAATTCCACAACCACCCAACCTGAACTCCAAACCCACTTCCACAACCACCTTAACTCCCACTTCACTTTAACTTCCACACCACCAACCACTTCAACTTCAGCCCACAACCACAACTCCCCTCAATCTCCACAACCACAACCACAACCACACCTACAACAACCACCTCAACTTCTTTAACTTCCACGACCACAACAACCACAACAACTTCCAACTTCGACTACACCTACAACAACCCCAACTTCAACTTCAACTTCAACAACCATAACACTTCCAACCAATCCACTCCCAACTTCCACAACTTCCCACACCACAACCACAACTCCCACTTCAACTTCCACAACCACACACCACCAACAACCACTTCAACTTCCACTTCCACCACCCAAACACCCAACAACTTCCACCACCACCACTTCAACTTCAACCCACGACCACACCTACAACAACCTTAACCACTCCAACTTCAACTTCAACGACCACAACCTACAACAACCACCTTCAACTTCAACTTCCACAACCACACCCAACAACTACCACCTCCAACTTTAACCACCACTACACCTACAACAACCTCAACTCCCACTTCAACTTCCACGACCACACCTCCACAACAACCACTTCAACTTCAACTTCAAACTTCCACAACCTCCACAACAACCACTTCAAACTTCAACTTCCACCACAACTACAACAACCACTTCAACTTCAACTCCACGACCACACCTACAACTCCACTTCAACTTTCCACCACACAACCTACAACAACCACCTCAACTTCTTTAACTTCCACGACCACACCTACACTACAACCAACTTTCTATTTCTCTTCAACTTCCACCACCTCACACCTTCCACATCAACCACAAATAACCAACTCCAAACTTTTCCCACGACCCACCACAACAACACTTCAACTCAACCCCACGACCACACCACAACAACCACCAACTCCCACTTCCAACACGACCACCCAACAACTCCAACTCCCACTTCAACTTCCACAACCACCACAACCACTCCCACAACTCACACTTCAACTTCAACAACTTCCACACCACCTACAAACAATCCCACTTCAACTTCAACTTCCACACAACAACCACCTCTAACTTCAACTTCAACCCACCACCACCAACCAATTTCCAACTTCAACTCTCACCACGACCACACCTACAACCTCAACCACTTCAACTTCACCTTCCACGACCACACCTACAACAACCACCTCAACTTCAACTTCCACGACCACCACCTCAACCCCACAAATAACCTCACTTCAACTTCAACAACCCATTCCCCAACACAACTACACCACAACAACTCCCACTTCTAACTTCAACTTCCACCACCACAACCTACAACTCCCCACTTCTTCAACTTCCACCACCACCATCACAACAACCACTTCAACTTCAACCACCACCAACACCACGACCACACAACTCCACACCACAACCAACTCCACCTCCAGCTTCAACCACAACCCAACCACAACCTCCACAACAACTCCCACTTCAACTTAAACTTCCACAACCACACCTAAAACAAACCTCAACTTCAACTTCCACAACCACAACCAAACTTCAACTTCCACACCACCTACAACAACAACTCCCACTTCAACTTCAACGTCCACCACCACCACAACAACCACTCCAACTGGGACTTCACGACCACACCCACAACAACCACTTCAACTTCAACTTCCACGACCACCACAACAACCTCTCGCTTCAACTCCACACCACACCTACAAACAACAACCCACGCCAACTCCACCACAACCCTCCAACTTCGACTTCACACCACCAAACAAAACCACTTCAACTTCAACTTCCACGACCACAAACCACTTCATCTTCGACTTCTGACTTCCACACACCTACAACAACCACTCCCAGCTTCAACTTCAACGACCACCACCTACCATAAACCACTCCACCAACTCCACCACCACCACAACAACTCCCACTTCAACTTTCCACCACCACCACCCCACTCCAACTTCAACTTCCACCACACCAAAACAACCACTCAATTTCGACTTCCCACGACCACACCTACAACTCCCACTTCAACCACCACCACCACACCCCAACAACTACTCAAATTTCCACACCACCACACCTACAACCACCACAACTCCAACTTCCAACTTCCACCACCACCAACAACCTCTCCAACTCCACCACCACACCTACAACAACCACTCCAACTTCCACCACCACACCTACAACAACCACCAACTCCAACCACAACCACAACAACCAACTCCAACTTCACTTCCCACCACCACCACCCAACCCGTCACTTCCTGACTTCCACCACCACACCACCACTCCTCACTTCCAACGCCACTACACGTACAACAACCACCACCACCTTCAACTTCCATGACCACACCCACAACAACCACTTCAACTTAACTTAATGACCACAACCTACAACTTAACCACTCCAACTTGACAACCCACCACCAACCACCACAACTAACCACTTCAACTTCAACTTCCACCACCACCACCGCAACAACCACTCCAACTTCAACTTCCACAACCACACCTACAACATCCACTTCAACTTCCACCACCACCACAACCACTCCCACTCTTCAACACCACCACAACCACTTCAACTTCAACTAACCCACCACCACCACCCCAACAACTAACTCCACCACCACCACCCAACGACTCCAACCCACCTGTCCACACCACACCTACACCAACCACTTCAACTTCAACTTCCACGACCACACCTACAACAACCACTTAACTTCCACGACCATAACCCAACAACGACTCCAACTTCAACATCCACCACCACTCACACCAACTCCAACTTCAACTTCCACCACCACCACCACAACAACCACTCCAACTTCAACCACAACAACCCCAACTCCGACTCCAACTCCAACTGTCCACCACCACCCACCCTAACACCACTTCAACTTCCCACCACCACCACAACAACCACCAACTTCAACCCACCACCACCACCACAAATCCACTTCAACTTCGACATCAACCACAACAACCACTCTCCAACTTCCACCACAACCAACCCAACTCCTGACTTCCACACCCACAACAACCACTTCAACTTCAACTTCCACGACCACACCACCACAACACCCAACTTCAACGTCCACCACCACCCTACAACAACCACCTTCAACTTACTTCCAATGACCACCACCACCACCACAACCAACTTCAACTTCCACGACCACACCTACAACAATCCACTCAACTTCAACGTCACACCCACACCTGCATCCACCCCACTCCAACTTAACTTCCACCACCACCAACAACCCCTCCTTCAACTTCCACCACCACACACGACTCCAACTTCAACGTCAACTTCCACACCACCACAACCCTTCAACTTCAACTTCCACGACCACACCAACAACCAACTCCCACTTCAACTTCCACGACCACACACCCCAACAACCTCCAACTTCCACATCCACAACCACACCACAACTCCACTTCAACTTCCACCACAACCAACCCAACTCCCACTTCAACTTCCACCACCACCACCCCAACTCCCACTTCAACGTCCACCACCACCACAAATAACAACTCCAACTTCAATCCCACCACCACCACCCCAACTCCACTTCAACTTCCACCACCACCACCCCACCTACAACAACCACCACCACCACTTCAACCCGCAACTTCCACCACCACCACCCCAACAACCACTCAACTTCAACTTCCACCACAACCACCCCAACCCTACTTCAACTTCCACCACCACCACCACACAACTTCCAAATCCAACGACTCAACTCCCACTTCAACGTCCACCACTACAACTCCTAACTCCAACCACCCAACTCCACCCCACGACCACACTTCAACCACCACCACCACCAACTCCCAACTTCACCACCACGACCACACTCCAACTCCCAAACACCACCACCACCACCCAACTCCCCGACCAACTTCCACCACTAGTCCAATAACTCAACTCCACCTACCACCACAACAACAACCTTCCAACTTCCACCACCACACCACAACTCCCACTTCAACTTCCACCACAACCTCCACAACCACAACCACCAACAACTTCCCACCACTCCACAAAAACCACTTCAACTTCCGACCACACCTCCAACAACAACTCATTTTCCCAACTCCAACCACACCACAAATTACTCAACAACATTCAACCCCTTCAACAAAACCACCCCAATTTTGTATTTAACTACAACAACCACCACTCAAGTTCAACTTCCACCACAACCACCATAAACTACTCAACTCCACCTTCCACACCTATTTCAATCCTACATAACTTCAACTTCCATTTAACCACTTTTACAACAACCACCTCAGCTCCCAACTTCAACACAACCACCTCAACTCCCATTTTAATCTTCACACAACCATTAATCACCTCCACTTAATTTACCAACTAACAACTCCCACTCCAACTTCACTCACACCACACCCAACAACCAATTCAACTTCAACTTCAACTACACCACTGCTCACAGCTTCAATTTACCACAACCACTCCAACCTCCACTTCAACTTCCACAACCACCTCACTCCTAACAAAATCACAACCACCTCAACTCCACACCAACTTCCTACTTTTAACTCCACCACCATCACTCACTTCTTCAACTCCCACCTCAACTCCCACTTCAACTCCACAATTCCCATTTCAACAACCACCTCAACTCCCACACAACTTCAACTTCCACCTCAATTTAACTTCAATGTCAACTTCCACCACAACCATAACTTAACTTCAGTTCAACTTCATTAAGTCCTACCAACTTCCACCACAACCCTCAACCCCATTTCAACTTCCACCAAACCACCTCCTCCACTTCCTTCACACTTCCACAACAACCTCCAACTCCTTCCACAACCACACCACAACAACCACACCACTCCCTTCAACTCCCACTTGAACTTCCACCACAACCACACCAACTCCCACTTCAACTTCCACCACAACCACACAACCTACTTCAACTTCCACCACCACCACCACCACAACTCACTTCAACCCACCACAACCACACTAACTCCCACTTCAACTTCAACTTCCACAACCTCACCACAACAACCACTTCCTAACTTCAACACCACCTCTACTTTTAACCACCAAATCCACCCTAACTCCCACCACAACCAAACCAACAACAACCACACTCAACTTCCAGCTTCCACAACCACCTCAACTTCAACTTCCACCACAACCAGTCCAACTTCAACTTCAACTTCCACACAACCAATCAACTCCCACTTCAACTTCAACTTCCACAACCACACTCAACTCAACCCACCACCACCACCCAACCCCACAACCACGACTCAACTCCCACCTCAACCACTTCAACACCAAACCACCTCAACTCCCCACACTTCCTAAACAACACTCCAACTTCAACTTCCACAACCACACAACCCAAATTCCACCACAACACCCCACTTCAACTTCCCACACCAACCACCACAACCACTCAACCCCTCACTCCACTTCCACAACCACAACAACCACTTACCACCTCCAACTTCCACACAACCATCAACTCCCACTTTAACTTCACAACAACCACACCAACCTCAACCACTTCAACAACCACACTTGACTTCAACTTCCACAACCACAAACAACCACCTCAACTCCCAATTCAACTTCAACTTTTACAAAACCACACCTACAACAAACCTCAACTCCCACTTCAACTTCAACACCACAACTTCAACTCCCACTTCAACAACCACCACAACCACCCAACTCTACAAACTTCCACAACCACTCTCAACCCCACTTCAACTTCCACCATAACCACATCCAACAACCACTTCAACTTCAATCAACCACAACCCATCTCCAACTCCACCATAACCACTCCAACTTCCACTTCCACAACCACAACTCCCACTTTAACTCCACACAACCAACTAACCCCACCCAACTTCCACCACAACAACCACAACCTCAGCTCAACTTCCCACCACACCACCACAACTCCCACCCCAACTTCCACCACAACCCACAACTCCACCACAACCACACCAAACCCACTTCAACCCACCACAACCACCTAACTCCAACTTCAACTCCACACCTCACTCCCAACCCCAACTTCCACAGCCATCTTCCACAACTCTCAACCTTTTCAACAACACATACCTCCAGCTCACTTCTTCCACAACACACCAACAACCACCTTAAGCCCACTTCAACTTTACAACACACCACTTCAACCGGTCAACCCCACCTGCAACAACCACCTCAACACCACAACTTCCCAACGACCAACTCCCACTCAACTTCCACAACTTCCTTCCCACAACCACCTCAACCAACCACACGTCTCCACAACCACACACCTCAACCCCGCTCCAACTTCGACTTCCAACCACCCCAACTCCCACTTCAACTTCAACTTCCACAACTCAACAACACCTACTGTAACCACCACCTCAACTCCGACCACCACCTCAACTTTAACTTCAACACAACTACACCTACAACAACAACCTCAACTCCCCACTTCAACTTCAACCACAATCACTACAACTCCCACTTCAACTTCAACTTCCACAACCACCTCAACTCCCCCATTTCAACTTCAACTCCACAACCACTTCACAACAACCACAACAACTTCAAACCCACCTACATCAACAACCACTTCAACTTCATCAACCACACCTCACAACACCACCTCAACTCCCAACTTCCACAACCACACTTACAACAATCACTTCAACCACACCTACAACAACCACTTCAACTTCAACTTCCACACCTCAGCAGCAATAACCACTTCAACTTACGACCTACACCTGCAACTCACAAACTTCCACTTCAACTCCCCACTTCTTCAACTTCCACGACCACACAACTCCACCTCAACTCTAACTTCAGCTTCCAACTTCCACAACCACACCTACAACAACCACCACAACTCACACCAACTTCCACAACCACACTTACAACAACCTACATCCCTTCAACTCCCACTTCAACTTCAACTTCCACAACCAACCTCAACTCCAACTTCAACTTCCACGACCACAGCAACCACCTCAGCACATTTAACTTCCACACCCACACCGACAACAACCACTCCAACTTCAACTACTTCCACAATTACACCTGCAACAACAGCTCCAGCTCACTTCCACGTCTTCCACAACTACACCTGCAACAACAATCCAACTCCCTTCAACTTCAACTTCACAACCACCACTCAGCTCCCCACTTCAACTTCCAACTTCCACAACCACTCACAACACCCACCTCAGCTCCCCTTCAACCTCTGACTTCCACACCACACTACAACAGCCACCTCGACTTCTACACCTTTACAACCACCTCAACTCCCACTGGAACTTCCACACCACACCAACAACCACCTTAACTCCACTTCAGCTTCACACTTCCACAACAACCACCCACTTCCACAAGACACCTACAACAACCACCTCAGCTTCCTGACCTTCCACGACCTCAACCCACAGCCACACCTGCTCAGCCACCAACACCCACTTCAACACCTTCAACAACCAGCTCAACTTCCACGACAACAACCACTAAACCAACTTTAACGGACCACACCCATCAACAACCACTCCATCTTCAGACTTCCACACAACAAACCAACTACAACAACCACTTCAACTTTACGACCACACCCCACAACAACTTCACTTCCCAACCCTTCCACGACCACACCTCAACTTCACAACCACTCAACTCAACTGCGATTTCAATGACAACCACCTCAATAACATCTTCAACTTCCTAACGACCCACATAGCAACAACCACTCCAACCAACAACCGACTTCCACGACCACCTACACCTAACAACAACCACTTCAACTTCAACGACCTACACCTTCACAACAACTCCACCCAACTTGAACTACAACCACACCACAACAACCACCTCAACTAACCACTTCAACTTTTGACTTCCAGACCTACACCTCACAACAACCACTCCCTTCAACTTCCACCACCACACCCAACTCCCACTTCAACTTCCAACTTCCACTCCACACCCCACAACAACCATCTCAACTCCCACAACTTCCACGACCACCCGCCACCTGCAACAAACCACCTCAACTTCTTGGACTTCCACGACCACACCTGCAACAACCACAGCTCACTTCCTTCCACGATCACACAACAACATCCACAACCAACTTCAACTTCCAACTCCTTCAACCTCTTCCACAACTACCTATAATAACAGCCTCAACTCCAACTTCAACTTACCCACGACCACACCAACCACCTCAACCACTTCAACTTCAACAACCTCAAGCTCCACTTCAACTTCCACAACCATCAGCTCAACTTCCACACCACACCCTACAACAAACCACCTCAACTCCCAACTTCCAATCACGACCACACAGCCACACAACAACCACTCAGCTCCGACTTCCACACTCAACTCACTTTAAACACTGTCCACTTCAACAACCAACTCAACTCAACAGCACGACACCCACACTTCAACACCTCTAACTTCAACAATACGTACAACAACCACTTCAACTTTAACTTCCCACCTTCACACCTGTGGCTAACTCCCACTTCAACTCCAACTCCACAACCACCTCAACTCACTTCAACTTTCTGATTTCCACAACCACCTCAACTCACTTCAACTTCAACTTCACACCATCTCAACAACCACTTCAACTTCAACTACAACCACAACAACTCCCTTCAACTACACAGCCACACCTACAACAACAACCTCAGCTCTATTCAACTTCAGGACTTCCTGACCACACGAACAACAACCACCTAACATCTCAACGACCACACCTTCAGCAACCACTTCAACTTCGACTCCTCTTCCACACCCACCATAACCACCTCAACTCTGACTTCAACTCACCTACAACCACACTTCAACTTCAACTTCCACCACCACATCCACCTCACTCCACAGCCACGTTCAATCCCACACCTCAACTCCCTCTTCAACACAACAGCCACTCCCTACAACAACCACCCCTAACTCCAACTTCCACACTACAACCACCTCAATCACTTCCAACTTCCACAACCACACCTTACAACAACCACTTCAAACAACTCCAACTTCCACGACCACACGACTCCCATAACCTTTCAACTTCCACGACCTCAACTCCCACAACAACCACTCAACTTCAACTTCAAGTCCCACACCTTCACAACAACCACAATTCCCAACTTCAACTTCAAGACAACACCACCCCAATTTCACTTCAGCTTCCTCTAACGCAACCACACCTACAACAACCAATAAACTTTACACTTCTTCAGCGACTTCCACCACCTCAACCAACAACAAACCACTTCAACTTCAATTTCACGACTGTTGACCCCCACAACAACCACCCAACTTCTGGATCACGACCATGCCCACAACAACCAATTTCCAACTTCCGCACGACCACACCCACAAATAACCACTCCAACTTCGACTTCCACACCACACCTACAAATAACCATCACCCTGACTTCCAATGATTCACACCCCACATCAACCACTTCAATCCTATCTTCCACACCTACAACAAACCATCAACTTCGACTTCCACACCTACAACAACAACTCAATCCCACGACCATACCACAACAACCACTTCAACTTCAACTTCCACACCTGCAAAAACCACTTCAACTTGACTCCAATAGACTACACCCATACAACACATCCACAACCTACACATCTACTCTCAACTTCCACAACTCACATCAACAACCACTTCAACTTCAACCACCACACCTCCACAACCTCCAACTCACTTCATCTTCCACAACCACACCTGCAACAACAACTCCAACTCCCACTTCAAGTTTCAACTTCCACACCCCACTTCACCAACAACACAACAACCCACTTCAACATCCTCACTCCCCTTCAACCACACTCATCTACATCCACAACCACTCTAACTTCTACTTCCACGTACAACAACCACTTCAACAACATCCACACCACCAACCACCTTAACCACATCAACTCCAACAACCACCAACTTCCACAACCACTACAATAACCACCTCACTTTCCCAACCACAACTACCTCAAATCCACTTCAACCACCAACACCCACACAACTTTAACTACAACAACCACCTCAACTCCCACTTCACTCCACTTCACTTCAACAACCACAACATTCTCAACTTTAACTTCCACAACCACACAAACAATCAACAACTTCAACTCCCACTACAACTCAACAACTGACCACACACTTCAACTTTAACAACCACCTCAACTTTCAACGACCACAACCCACTACAAAAACCTCTCCAACCACAACCACACTAAACATCAACCACCTCCCACTTCATCTTCAACTTCCTAACAACCACGTCCAACATCCACTCAACTCTCCATCAACATCTCCAACCACAACCACACAACAACTCAAACAACACTTCAACTTCAACCACATCCACAACCACCACAACCACCAACTTCCACATCCAACAACCACACCTACAACAACCATCTCCAACCACAACTCACTTTAACTTCCACATCACAACTCAACAACTTCAACTTCCACCACAACAACTCCAACTCCCACAACACCTCCATCCACAACCACTTCAATCTTTATCTCCAACCACAACCACTTCAACATCACACCACAACAAACATCAACAAACACCCAACCACCACATCCACCACACCTGCACACAACCCTTCCAACCAACTTCCACTTCAACACAACCAACACAACCTACCAACATCAACAACTCCAACTACAACCACTTCAACAAATCTTCAACACCAACAAACCTACATCAATCACTTCACCACCTCAACTCAACAACTTCAACTTCACCACTCATCCACATCCACAAGTACTTTACATCTCCATCTCCAACAGCACAACCACTTCAACATCATCAACACTTCAACTTCAACTACCACATCAACAACCAACCAACTCGCTCCACATCCACAACTATTTCTACATCTACATTCCAACAACAACCACTTCAACAACATCAACGACTTCAACTCACTCAACCACATCAACAACTCCCACCACCACATCCCATCCACAAACTCCCACTTCAACATCTCACAACCACAACCACTTCAACATCACACAACACCAACTTGACTTCCATCACACAACCCACTTCAACCACTTCCACATCCACAAGTACTTCTACATCTACACCTCCAACAACAACAACTCTATTCAACTTCAACATCAACAACACCAACTACCACTACCATCAACAACTCCAACCACCACCACATCCACGACCACAACCACAAACAACCACTTCACACTCCAACAACTTCCACTAACATCAACAACACCAACTACTCAACCACATCAACAACTCCAACCACAACAACCATCCAAAGTACTTCACACCACATCTCCAACAACCACCTAACTTCAACTTCAACAACATCCACAACACCAACTACCACCACAACATCAACAACTCCAACCACCACCTCGTCCACATCCACTCGACTCAACTTCAACATCCACATCACACCTCAACCACAACCACTTCAACATCAACTTCCACAACAACACCAACAACGACCACCACATCAACTCCAACCACCACCTCGTCCACCATCCAAAGTACTTCTCTACATCTACATCTCCAACCACAACCACTTCAACAACATCAACAACACCACACACCACAACATCAACAACTCCAACTTCACACCGTCCACATCCACAAGTACCCACATCTACATCTCCAACAGAACAACCACCTCACATCAACAACCTCAACTCCCACTTCAACAATCCAACCACCACCCATCTACATCCACAACACCTCAACAACTCCAACAACAACCACCTCATCCAACATCCACAACCACACCTCTACCACATCATACAATTCAACTTCCAATCATCACAACCACATCTACAACAACACAACCAACTTCAACATCAACAACTACCACACCACATCAACAACTCCAACCACCACCTCCAACCACATCCACAAGTACTTCTACATCTACATCTCCAACCACACCACACAACAACACACCAACTACCCTTCACCACATTTCAACGTCCAACCACCACCTCATCCACATCCACAAGTACTTCACATCTACATCTCCAACCACTTCAACATCAACAACCAACTACATCTACCACATCAACAACCACCACCAACGTCCACATCCACAAGTACTTCACTTACATCTCCAACCACTTCACTTCTAACATCAATGAACACCAACTCACTTTTACCACATCAACAACTCCAACCACCAGATGACCACATCAACAAGACTTTAACATCAACATCCAACCACAACCACTAACAACCACTCCAACACCAACTACACTCTACAACAACCCTCCAACCACCACCGACCACATCCACAAGTAACTTCAACATCTCTAACTTCAACGTCAACACACTCAACAACATCAACAACACCAACTTTGACTTCCATCACCACACCACCACCTCGTCCACATCCACTTCAACTTCCCATCTACATCTCCAACCACAACCTCTTCAACTTAACATCAATAACACCAACTACTCTACCATCAACTTCGACCACCACCTTCAACACTCCAGAAGTACTTCTACATCAACATCTCCAACCACAACCACTTCAACAACATCAACAACTTCAACGTCTACTTCTACCACATCAACAACCACCCAACGACCACTTCACGTCCACATCCACAAATAACCACTACATCTACAACCCACGACAACACTTTAATAACATCAACAACCACCAACGACCTCAACATCCAACACCAACCACAACCAGTCCACATCCACTGACTACATCTACATTTCCAACCACAACCACTTTCAAATAACGACCAACATCCTACCACACAACCACTCCAACTACGACCACGTCCACATCCACAAGTACTCCAACATCGACATTCCACGACCACACCCACAACAACATCAACACTAACAACTTCTACACATCAACACCTACAACCACCTCTTCACTTCCTAACATCCAACAACCACTTCTACATCAACATTCCACACCAACAACAACCATCAACAACATCAACACCCACAGCAACCACTCCAACATCAACAACTGACCAACACCACAACGTCCACATCCACAATTCAACTTCTACATCACAGTACCAACCACTCCAACCACAACTACTCAACATCAACAAACAACCACTCCAACTCAACAACTCCAACCACCACACCTACGTCCACATCCACAACTTAACTTCCACAACCACACCTTCAACAACCACAACCACTTCAACAACATCAACAACACTGCCAACTTCCACGACCACATCAACAACTCCAACCACCACCTGTCCACATCCACACTACTTACATCTACATCTCCAACCACAACTACCTAACTTAACTTATCGACTACACCAACAACCAACACATCAACAACCATGACCACCAGTTCGCCACATCCACAAGTACCCACATCTACATCTTCCAACCAACCAGTCTAACATCAACAACACCAACGACCTCTACCACATCAATAACCTAACAACCACCTGTAACATCCACAAGAACTTCACATCTCCAATCCACAACCCCACTTCAACATCAACAACACCAACCACAACTCCCAAATCAACACTCCAACCACCACAACATCCACATCCACAAGTCGTTCACATCTACATCTCCAACCACAACCACTTCAGCAACATCAACAACACCAACCCACAACCACATCAACAACCCAACCACCACTTCATGTCCACATCCACAAGTACACCAACAACAACTATCACCAACCACAACCACTTCAACATCAACACCAACTAACTCTACTTCATCAACAACTCCAACAACCACCTGTCCACATCCACAAGTACTTCTCACATCACATCTCCAACCACAACAATTCAACAACATCAACAACACCAACTCCCACCTCTACCACATCAACAACTCCAACCACCACCTCATCCCCATCCACAACTTCCACTTCTACATCTACATCTCCAACCACAACCACTGCAACATCAACATCTCTGTTAAATTCAACTCACCTCCACAACATCAACAACTCCAACCACCACCTCGTCCACATCCACAAGTACTTCTACATCTACATCTCCAACCACAAATCACTTCAACATCAACAACACCAACTACTCCTACCACATCAACAACTCCAACCACCACCTCGTCCACATCCACAAGTACTACATCCCATAAAACATCTACCCAACATCAACCAACCAACTACTTCAACATCAACTTCCACAACTATCAATCTACCACTTTCAACAACTCCACAACCACCACCTCATCCACACTTCCACTTCAACCCACAACCACCTCATCTCCAACCCACAACCACATCAACAACAACAACCACACAACTACCTCTACCACATCAACTTCCACAACCACCACCTTCATCCACATCCACTACACTTCACTTCCACAACCACACCATCAACAACACTAACTTCCACTTCACACCCCAACACCAACAACCACTGTCATCCACAAGTCAACTACAACACCTACAACAACCACTCCCACTTCAACTTCCACACCAACAACAACCTACTTCAACTTGACATCCACAACCACAGCAACCACTCCCAACTTCAACTCAATGACCACACCATAACCACAACCACTTCCAACATCAACTTCCACCTCTTAACAACCACACCACAACAACCACTCCAACCCAACTGTCCACATCCACAACAACCACTTCTACAACTTCAACTCCCAAATAACCACCTCAACCACAACAACCTCAACTTAACTTTCCACAACCACACCTGCCAACACCACCTCAACATCAACAACAACCACATCTCCAACCACAAACCACTTCAACTTCCACAACCACACCTACAACAATCTACCACATCAACAACTTCAACTTCCACACCACACTTCCACAAGTACTTCCAACCACATCAACCTGTCCACATCCACAAGTACTTCTACATCTACATCTCCAACCACAACCAATTCAACAACATCAACAACACCAACTACCTCTACCACTTCAACAACTCAACCACCACCTCATCCACATTCACAAGTACTTCTACATCTACATCTCCAACCACAACCACTACAGCAACATCATCAAACACCAACTACTCCACCACATCAACAACTCTAACCACCACCCTGTCCACATCCACAAGTACTTACATCTACATCTCCAACCACAACACCACTTTAACATCAACAACACTAACTACCTCTACCACAACCACCACCTGTAAATCCACAAGTACTTACATCTGTCCACATCCACAACCATAACAACATCTACATGTCAACTAAAGATCCACAACCACAGCTCAACTCCCACAACAACTCCAACACCACTCATCCACATCCACAAGCACATCTACAACAACCATCTCCAAACTTCAACACTTCAAATACATAACTAACCTACTCTCTACTACTGATCAACAACTCAACTTCCCAACAACCACTCGTCCACATCCACAAGTACGTCTAAACCACAACTACAACAACCACTTCAAGTCCCACAACAACCAACTTCCACAACCATCAACACCTCTAACCACCAACCTCAATCTCCACAACCATCCCCACCCCACATCTACATCTCCACCCACAACCACACCTACAACATCACAACACCAACGACTCTACCACATCACCAACTCCAAACTACCACCTCGGCCACATCCACAAGTACTTACATCTACATCTCCAACCACAACCACTTCAACGCGTCAACAACACCAACTACCTCTACCACATCAACAACTCCAACCACCACCTCGTCCACATCCACAAGTACTTCTCACATCTACATCTCCAACCACAACCACTTCAACATCAACAACACCAACTACCTCTACCAACATCAACAACTCCAACCACCACTTCGTCAACATCCACAACCATCAATCTCATCTCCAACCTTTAACATCAACAACACCAACTCCACTACAACAACTCCAACCCCACTTCCAACATCCACACCCACAACCACCTACATCTCCAATGACAATCACTAACAACTAACTACATCTACCACCTCAACAACTCCACCTGTCTCCCACATCCACAAGTTTTAACTTCCAACCACAACCACTTCAACTAAATCAACAACACCAACTAACTACCACATCAACAATAACTAACAACGTCCCATATCAACTTTAACTACAATCACATCTCCAAACTTCAACATCAACAACACTAACAACTCCCACTTCAACATCATGACAATCACTCCAACCACCACCATCCACATCCACAAGTACTCCAACTCAACATCTCATCAAACCACAACAACTCCAACATCAACAACACCAACCACCTCTGCCATCAACTTCAACTCCACCCACCACCTCATCCACATCCACAGGTTCCACAGCCACTCTAATCTACATCTCCAACCACAACCACCACCAACATCACTTCAACACACAACTACCTCAACTACCACATCAACCTCCAACCACCACCTCGTCCACCTTAAACTTCCACATCTACATCTCCAACTTCCCACAACCACCCTCAGCATCCAACACCAACTACCTTTACCACATCAACCACTCCAACCACCACCTCCACCACATCCACCCCAACTCCCCATCTACTCTCCAACCCAACAACATCAACATCAACCACCACCAATTACCTCTACCATCAACAACTCCACCACCACCCACCACATCCACAAACTTCCACTACATCTACATCTCCAACTCCCACTTCAACACTCAACAACCAAGTACCTCTACCACATCAACAACTCCAACCACCACCTCATCCACATCCAAAAGTCAACTTCTACATCCACCAACCACAACCACTTCAATAACATCAACAACAACACCTACCCTACCACATCAACCACCACCACCACCACAAGTACTTCTACATCCAACTCCAACCACCACCATCAACATCTCAACAACCACATCAACTTCCACCACCAGTCCACATCCACTCCTACTCCACATCCACCACCACCACCCCAACATCAACAACTCAACATCAACCACCACCTCTCATCCACATCCACCCTAACCCTCTACATCTACATCTCCAACCACAACCACTTCAACATCATCTTCCACCACCAACCCAATCTCTCTACCACTTCCACTCAACCACCACCTCGTCCACATCCACTTCAACTTCCTTCTACATCCACATCAACACAACCACTGCAACATCAGCATCACAACACCAACTACTCCAACATCCAACTCCAACCCACCACCTCGTCCACATCCACAACTACTTCTACATCTACATCTCCACCACAACCACTTCAACAACATCAACACCACCACCAACAAACTCCAACCACCACCTCATCCACATCCACAAGTACTTACATCTACATTCCAACCACACCACTTCAACATCAACAACACCAACCACTTACCACATCAACAACTCCAACCACCACCTCGTCCACATCCACACCACTTCTACATCTACATCTCCAACCACAACTACTTCAACAACATCAACACACCAACTACTCTACCACATCAACAACTCCAACCACTACTCATCCACATCCACAAGTACTTTACATCTACATCTCCAACAAATCACTAACATCAACAACACTAACGACCTCTACTACATCAACTCCAACAACCACTGTCATCACACATCCACAAGTACTTACATCTACATTCTCCAACCACAACTACTTCACCAACATCATCAACACTAACTACTCAACTACAAATCAACAACTCCAATCACCACCTCTGTCCACATCCACAAGTACTTCTACATCTACATCTCCAACCTCAACCACTCAACATCAACAACACTAACTACCTCTACCACATCAACAACCCAACCACCACCATCCACAAGCACTTCTACATCTACATTTCTCCAACCACAACCACTTCAACATCAACACTAACTACTCTACCACATCAACAACTCCAACCACCACCTCGTCCACATCCACAGCATTTCCTTATACATCTACATCTACATCTCCAACCACAACCACTGCAACATCAACATCTAACAACACCAACTTCCTCCACCACATCAACAACTCCAACCACCACTCGTCCACATCCACAAGTACTTCATCCACATCTCCAACTACTTCAAATAAACATCAACAACCACATCAACTACTAACTTCCACCCCACTACCTCTACCATCACAACTCCAACCACCACCTCATCCCCATCTCAAGTACTTCCAACATCCACCTCCACCACCACAAACTTCAACAACATCCACAACCACCAACTACCTCTACCATCAACAACTCCAACCACCACTCCGTCCACATCCACCACCACCATCTACATCTCCAACCACAACCACTCCAACATCAAACTCCACCAACTTCCACCACCAACACCAACAACTCCTCCACATCCACAACCACCACATCCACCCCCACAACTAACAACATCCAACACTACACCTCCAACAACCCAACATCTTCCATCCACAACCACCCCAACTACCCCTACCACCACAACCAACTCCAACAACATCAACGTCCCCATCCACCACCACTTCAACGACTCCAACCACCATCTCCACCACCACACCACAACTCCTACATCTCAACTTCACAACCACTGTACACCTCTACCTCTACCACATCAACTCCAACCACCACCTCATCCACATCCACAAGTACTTCAACATCCACCATCTCCACCACAACCACTTCAACATCACCACCACCACCCCTCCTACCACATCAACAACTCCAACCACCACCTCATCCCATCCACAAGTACTTACAAATCTGCACCACCAACTCCCACTTCAATAACACCAACACCACCACCACATCAACCTCTCCAACCACCACCTCAACCACCCCAACTCCTACATCAACATCTCCAACCACAACCTGCATCAACAACATCAACAACACAACCACTTCCACATCAACAACTACCAACACCACCTCGTCCACATCAACTTCCACATCCACCACCACATCCCACAACCACTTCCACAACATCTCAACCACAACCACCTACTCAACACCTCTGCCACATCAACAACTCCAGCCACCACCTGTCCACATCCACAACTTTACATCTACATCTCCAACCACAACCACCCCAACAACATCAACAACACCACCACCTTTACCACATCAACAACTCCAACCACCACCACCCACATCAACAAGTACTTCAACATCCATCTCAACCACAACCTGCCATTTCAACATCAACAACACCCAATACCTTAACCCATCAACAACTCCAACCACCACCTCATCCCCATCCACAACTACTTCAACTTCCACTCCATGCCACCAACAACCACTTCTAACTTCAACTTCCACCACATCTACACAACTCCAACCCTCCAACTTCAACTTCCCACCACATCCACAACAACCCTACATCTACATCAACATCCACAACCACCTTCAACAACTCAACAACACCAACTACCACCACCACCACCACACCCACAACACCACCATCAACCACAACCATCGTCAACATCTTCCATCACCACCACCACTTCAACAACATCAACAACACCAACGACCACACCACATCACCACACTTCACTCCAGACCCACCAACTCGTCCACATCCACAACCTCTAAACATCTACATCTCAACCACAACTTCAACTTCACCATACATACAAACAACAACTCCAACTTCAACTTCTCTACCACAAACAACTCCAACCACCAACTTCCACCCACATCCACAACTCCCAACTTCAACATCCACATCTCCAACCACAACCACTTCAACATCAACAACACCACCAACAAACCACATCAACAACTCCAACGACCACTTCGTCACATCCACCTACTTTAACATCTACATCTCCAACCACAACCACATCCCATCAACTTCCACCAACAACACAACAACACTTCAACCTCCTCCACCACATCAACTCCAACCACCAACTCCCACCTCCACCACAATCCACAACAACCACACTTCAACATCCACATTTCCACAAACCACAACAATCCACTTCAACATCAACACACCACAACTTCACCTACCACCCACTCCAACACTACCTCATCCACATCCCAACTCCTACTTCTCCACAACATCTCCAACCACCACACCACTTCAACAACATCAACCACCACCACCACACCACATCACCACAACTCCAACCACCACCTCGTCCACATCCACCGTACTTCAACATCCACTCCACAACCACTTCAACCACATCAACAACACTTCAACTACCTCTACCACATCAACAACCCAACCACCACCTCATCCACCATCCACAAGTACTTCAACATCCACCATCACCAACACAACCACTTCAACATCAACAACACCACCCCAACAACCTCTGCCTCACACCCCAACAACTCCAACCACCACCTCACTCCACATCCACAACTTCACACAACCACATCTCCAACCACAACCAACTTCCAACCACATCAACAACACCAACTCAACCAACCTCACCACAATAACAACTTCCAACCACCAACAACCCACTTCCAACTACCACGACTTCCACAATCACATCTCCACGACCACACCACTACAACAACCACTTCAACTTCAACATCCACAACACTCCAACAACAACCACTATAACTTCAACAACAACAACCACCACAATAACCACATCCACAACTCCACTTCTACCACCACCAACGTCAACCACTCCAACATTCAACACCAACGACCTCTACACCACATCAACAACTTCAACATCACGACCACACCAACCACAACCACTTCAACTTCAACGACCTGCACCACAACAACCACTCCAACTTCAACTCCAACCACACAACAACTACTTCAATCTACCAAATCGATAACCACCCAACTTCCACCACAACCACATCAACAAGTCAACTTCAACCACTTCCACCATCAACAACCACTCCAACCAACTTCCAACAACAACCCTCCAACAACACCACCACAACAACCATCAACTAACTCCACCACCACATCCACAACAACCACCCAACTTCAATTTCCACGGACCACACCTACACCACTCCAACCACTTCCACACCACATCTCACCAACTTCAACATCCAACAAACCACCAACCACCTCCAACTTTAACATCCACCACCACACCCCAACAACCACCAACCTCAACGTCCACACCCACAACTACTCCAACTTCATCTCCACCACCACCACCTCTCCAATCAACTACAAACCACCCAACCACACTCAAACTAAACAACCACTCCAACTGACTCCACAACCACAACTACAACAATCACCAACCAACCACCACAATCCATTCACTCCAACTTCAACTTCGACCACACCAACAACAACCACATCCAACCACTTCCATGACCAACCACAACCACTGCAACTTCAACATCCACACCACACCCACAACAACTACTCCAACCTCAACTTCCACCACTCAACAACCACCAACTCAACGACCACATCCACAAGTACTTCCACTTCACCATCCACATCTCCAACAACAACCACTCCAACTTCAACATCGACCACACCACCAAACCTCTACCAACTTCATCGACCACAACAACCACAACCTCATCGACCACATCCACAACTCAACTTCAACTTCACAACCACACCTCCAAACAACCACAACCAACTTCCACGACCACACATCAACAACACCAACTTCAACTTCCTACCACATCAACAAATCCAACAACCAACTTCGTCTACATCACAAACAACCACTCCAACATCAACTTCCATCAACCACACCACAACAACACTCAACTTCAACTCCACGACCACACATCCAACTTCACTTCCACACCACTACAACAACCACATCCAACTCTCCACAACCACACCCACCTAACCAACGTCAACATCCACAAGTACAACAACATCCATCTCCAACCACCATCTCACCTACCACAACCACTTCAACTTCCACGACCACACCTACAATCAACCAACTTCAACGACCACACCCCACAACAACCACAATCCACCAACACCCCACAACAACTACTTCCAACATCACACCTCCAACCACAACTTCACACAACCATTCAACTTCAACACCACGACCACACCTACAACAACCACTTCACTTCCACACCACACCCAACAACCACCTTCAACCTGACTCCACGACCACACACAACAAAGTCAACTTCCACACCACCACCCATCTCCAACTTCAACTCCACCACACCAACAACAACCACTCCAACTTCAACTTCCACAACCACCACAACAACCACTCCAACTTCAACTTCCACGACCACACCTACAACAATCATCCAACTTCAACTTCCACGACCACACCACACCAACCACTTCCAACTTCAACTTCCACGACCACACAACAACCACTCCAACCTCTACTACATCAACATAACCACAACTTCCAACCACCACCTACAACAACCACATCCACGACCACACCTACAACAACCACTTCACATCTCCAACCACAACCCAACAACAACATCAACTTCAACCACCAACTACCTCAACCACTTCAACTTCCACAACCACACCTACAACAACCACTTCAACTTCCACCACGACCACACCTACAACAAACCACTTTCTCCAACCACAACCACTGCAACAATCACCACAACAACAACACCAACTACTCCACCACTTCAACTTCCACGACCACACCAACAAACCATCAACTTCAACTTCCACGACCATCCACAAACAACCACTCCAACTTCGACTTCCACGACTACATCTCCAAACAACCACTTCAACATCAACTTCCACACCACACCTACAACAACCACATCCAACTTCGACTTCACACCAACCAACCAACATCCACTTCAACTTCCACGACCACACCCACAATAAACCAACTCCAACAACACAACCACTTCAACTTCCAACTTCACGACCACCTACAACACCAACTTCAACTTCCACAACCACACCTACAACAACCACTTCAACTCAACTACAACACCACAACTCCAACCACTTCAACCACGACCACATCCACAAGTACTTCAACTTCAACCACAACCACACCCAACCACTCCAACCACTTCAACATCAACCACCACAACAACCACTCCAACTTCCTCACGACCACACCTACAACAACCACTCAACAACTTCCACAACCACACCTACAACAACCACTTCAACTTCAACAACTTCCAACCACAACCACCAACAACATCACGACCACACCTACAATAACATCAACTTCAACTTCCACGACCACAACAACAACCACTCCAACTTCAACTTCCACGATCACACCTACAACAACCACTTCAACTTCACCAACATCCACACCTACAACCACATCAACTTCAACTCACGACCACACCACAACAACCACTTCAACTTCAACTCCAACCACACCACAACAACCACTTCAACTTCAACTTCATGACCACACATCAACCCAACACTCCACACCTACAACAACCACTTCACCACATCCCACACCTACAACAACCACTTCAACTTCAACTTCCACACCACACCTACAAAAAACTCCAACTTCAACTTCCATCCTACAACAACCACTTCAACTTCAACTTCACCACCACATCAACAACCACTTCAACTTCAACTCCACAACCACACCCACAACTCCACCACACACCACACCTACAACATCACTCCAACTCCACAACTTCCAACATCCACACCTCCAACAACCACAACCAACTTCCCCACCACAACCACACCACAACTCCTACTTCAATCCCACCACCACCACAACAACTCCTATCTCCACCACCACACTACAATTTGTACTTCAACTTCCACCACCACACGTACAACAACCACCTAACCAACTTCCACAACCATGCTACCACAACAACCACTTCAATCCCCAACTTCCATGACCACAAATATCAACAACTTCATTTCACACCTTACATAACAACCCTCCAACTTCCACCACCACCACCCCAATCACTTCCAACTTCAGCTTCCACCACACACCTTCAACAACCACTTCAACTTCAACTTCCACCACAACATCCCTCCAACTTCAACTTCCACCACCACCAACACAACCACTTCAAATTCAATTCCACAACCATACTCTCCACAATGAACTTCAGCTTCCACGACCACACCTACAACAACCCCAACCTGACCACACCTAAAACAACTACTCCACTTCAACCACGACCACAACCCCACTTCAACTTCAGCTTCCACGACCACTAACTCCAATCCACTCCAACTTCCAACCACGAGCTACAAATAAACCACTTCCAACTTCATCGACCACACCAAACAAACAACTTCAACTCCACAACCATACCTACAAATAACCACTTCCAACTTCAACTTCCACCACCACGCCAACCTCCAAACTTCCACGACCACACCCAAATAACCAACTTCAACCACAACCAATCCCTCAACTTCCAACTTCATCGACCCACACCACAACAACCACCCAACTTACTTCCACGACCACACACAACAACCACAACTCAACTTCAACTTCATCCACCACATCTACCCCAATCCACTCTAACCCAACTAAAACCTCCACCACCAACACCCACAACCAACCCCTACCAATTCCAACTTCCACCACAACACAACAACTACCAAAACTCCACCACCACACCTTCCAACCACCACCAACTTCCACAACCTCCCTACAACAATCACTCCAACTTGACTTCACAACCACACCTACAACAATCACTCAAACTTCAACTTCCACAACCAAACCTACAACAATCACTCCAACTTCAACTTCATCGACCACACCAACAACAACCACTTCAACTTCTGACTAATCACTACAACAACCACCCCAACTCACGACCACACCTACAACCACCACTAACCACACGACCACAACTCAACAATCCTTCCAACTCCACGACCACACCTCCCAATAAATCCACTACTCGACCACGCCTTCCACCACCACCACCTACAACAACCACCTAACTTCAACTCCACCACACACCTACAACAACCCCTTCCAACTTCATCGACCACACCCTAAACTCCAACCACAACCCACACCTAAAACAACCACCTAACTTCAACTTCACGACCACACCCACAACAAACCTAACTTCAACTTCCACAACTTTACAACATAACCACTTCAACTTCAACTACTGACCACAAATACAAACCACAACTTCAACTTCACAACCAAACCTACAACAACCCTCCACTTCAACTTCCACGACCACACCAACTCCTATAACCAACTTCCACCACAACTCAAACTCATACTTCAACTTCCACCCCAACAACATCCACTTCCAACTTCCACCACAACCACCCCAACAACCACTTCAACTTCCACCACCACCACAACAACTCCATTCTGACTTCCACCACCACCACCCCAACTCCAACTCAACTTCCACCACAACCACAACAACTCCAATCAACGTCCACACAACCACAACAACATCTTCAACTTCCACCACAACCACACGACAACACACATCTTTCAATAACCACCCAATTTCCACGACAACTTACACCACGACTAACCAAATCCCCATTACACCTCCACCACAACCAACACACCTCCAACTTCAACTTCCACCACACATCCATAACCCTCCAACTTCAACTTCCACCACAACCACCACAACTCCTAACGACTTCCACCACCACCACCGTCAACACCTACTTCAACTTCCACCACCACCACAACAACTTTAACTTCAACTTCCACCACCACACCATAACAATCCACTTAACTTCAATTCCACCACAACCACCACCACTCCAACTTCAACTCACCCACACCTAACCTTCAACTTCACCACCACCACCCCACCTAACTTGACTTCCCACACTCACAAATAACCTCCTACTAACTTCCACCACAACCACCCCAACTCCTACTTCAACTTCCACTACAACCACCCTAACTCCTACTTCAACTTCCACATCAACCACGCCAACTTCCATCAACTTCCACCACAATCCACCCCAACTCCCCATCTAACTTCCACCACAACTGTTCAACTCCCACTTCTGTCTCCACCACCACCACCCTTAACTCCACTTCCAACTTCCACCACCACCACCCCAACCACTACTAACTTCCACCACACCACACCCCAACTCCTACTTCAACTTCCACCACCACCACCACAACTCCTACTTCAACTTCCACCACAACAACCCCAACTCCTACTTCAACTTCCACCACCACCACCTACCAACCACTCCAACTTCCACCACAACCACACCCCAACTCCCACTTCAACTTCCACCACCACCACCCCAACTTTCAACTTCCACCACCACCACCCCAACCTACTTCAACTTCCACCACAACCACCACACACTCCTACTTCACTTCCACCACCACCACCCCAACTAAGCCTTCAACTTCCACATCAACCACCCCAACTCCAACAAGTTCCACATCTAGGCTATGCAACCTCCACCACAACCACTCCCAACTCCTACTTCAACTTCCACCACACCACCCCAATCTCTCTTAACTTCCACCACAACCTACCCAAACTCCTACTTCAACTTCCACCACCACCACACCAACTCCACTTCCACCACAACCACCACAATCCCTACTTCAACTTCCACCACCACCACCCCAACAACCTACTTCAACTTCCACCACCACCACCCCAACTCCTACTTCAACAACCAACCCACCACAACCCTTCAACTTCCACCACCACCAACCCTAACCACTCCTTCAACTTCCACCACCATCCACCACAACCCTTCAACTTCAACTTCCACGACCACCACCCAAACTCCTACCACTCACCACAACTACCCTTAACTCACTTAACCTCCACTACAACACCCCAACTCCCTTCAACTTCCACCACAACCACATCAACCACTCCTACTTCAACTTCCACCACCACCACCCCAACTCCATTTCAATCACCACCACCACTTCTCAACTTCCACCACAACCACCCCAACAACCACTTCAACTTCCACAACAACCACAACTACAACTCTACAACAACCACTTCAACTTTAACTTCCACGACCACACCTACAAAAACCACTCCAACTTCAACGACCACAACTACAACAACTACTTCAACTTCAACTTCCACCACCACACCTACAACAACCACTTCAACTTCAACTTCCACGACCACACCTACAACAATCACTCCAACTTCAACTTCCACGACCACACCTACAACAACCACAACTTCAACTTCCACACCTACACCTACAACAACCACTCCAACTTCAACTTCCACGACCACACCTACAACAACCACTTCAACTTCGACTTCCACGACCACACCTACAACAACCACTTCAACTTCGACTTCCACGACCACACCTACAACAACCACTCCAACTTCGACTTCCACGACCACACCTACAACAACCACTTCAACTTCGACTTCCACACCTACAACAACCACTTCAACTTCAACTTCCACACCTACACCTACAACAACCACTCCAACTTCGACTTCCACACCTACAACAACCACTCCAACTTCAACTTCAACGACCACACCTACAACAACGACTCCAACTTCAACTTCCACACCTACACCTACAACAACCACTTCAACCTCAACTTCCACGACCACACCTACAACAACCACTCCAACTTCCACGACCAAACCTACAACAACCACTCCAACTTCGACTTCCACGACCAAACCTACAACAACCATTTCAACTTCCACGACCACACCTACAACAACCACTAACTTCAACTTCCACGACCACACCTACAACAACCACCTAACTTGACTTCCACGACCACACTACAACAACAACCACTCCACGACCACAACCTGACTTCCACAACCACACCACAACAACCACTCCAACTTCGACTTCCACACACACCCACAACAACCACTCAACTCCACGACCACAACAACATCTCAAACCACCCAACTAAACCACTCCAACTTCCACAACCACACCTACAACAACCACTTCAACTCCACGACCACACCACAACAACCACTTCAACTTCAACTTCAACGACCAACCTACAACAACCACTTCAACTTCAACTTCCACGACCACACCCACAACATCTACCCAACTTCCAACTTCCACGACCACACCTACAACAACCACTTCAACTTCAACTTCCACGACCACACCTCCACAACAACCACTTCAACTTCAACTCCACGACCACACCTACAAATAAACCACACCCAACATCAACTTCCACGACCACACCTACAACAACCACTCCAACTTCGACTTCCACACCTACACCTACAACAACCACTTCAACTTCAAACCATGATCTACACCCACAACAACCACTTCAACTTCAACTCCTCACACCTACAACAACCACTTCAACCACCACCACCACCTACAACAACCACTCAACTTCAACTCACGACCACACCTACAACAACCACTTAACTCAACTCCACGACCACACCTACAACAACCACTTCCAACTTCTGACCATGACACACCACAAGAACCACACCCTCAACAACCACGACCACACCTCAACTCCACCCAACGACCACACCTACAACAACCACTTCAACTTCAACTTCCACAACCAACAACAACCACTTCAACTTCAACTTCCACACCTACACCTACAACAACCACTCCAACTTCAACTCCAATGACCACACCTACAACAACCACTTCAACTTCGACTTCCACGAATCACACCTACAACAACCACTCAACTTCTGACTTCACGACCACACCTACAACAACCACTTCAACTTCAACTGACGACCACACCTACAACCACTTCTAACTTCAACTTCCATGACCACACCTACAACAACCACTCCAACTTCGACTTCCACACCTACAGCAACCACTTCAACTTCAACTTCCACGACCACACCTACAACAACCACTTCAACTTCAACTTCCACGACCACACCTACAACAACCACTTCAACTTCAACTTCCACGACCAAACCTACAACATCCACTCCAACTTCGACTTCCACACCACACCTACAACAACCACTTTAACTTCAACTCCACGACCAAACCTACAACAACCACCCCAACTTCAACTTCCACACCTACACCACAACAACCACCTCCAACTTCAGACTCCACGACCACACCTACAACAACCACTCCAACTTCAACTTCCACCACCACACCTACAACAACCACTCAACTTGACTTCCACACCACACCTACAACAACCACTTCAACTTCACACCTACAACAACCACACCTACAACAACCACTTCAACTTCAACTCCACACACACCTGGCTAACAACCACTTCAACTTCAACATTTCCACCACCACACCTACAACAACCACTTCAACTTCTGACTTCCACACACCTACAACAACCACTTCAACTTCAACTCAATGACCACACCTACAACAACCACTAATCAACTTCCACGACCACACCTACAACAACCACTTCCAACTTCAACTTCCACGACCACACCTACAACAACCACTTCAACTTCAACTCCCACACCACACCTACAACACAACCACTTCCAACTTCAACTTCCACGACCACACCTAAAACAACCACACCAAACACACCTACAACAACCACTTCAACTTCGACTTCCACGACCACACCTACAACAACCACTCCAACTTCGACTTCCACGACCACACCTACAACAACCACTTCAACTTCAACTTCCACGACCACACCTACAACAACCACTCCAACTTCGACTTCCACACCTACACCTACAACAACCACTTCAACTTCAACTTCCACGACCACACCTACAACAACCACTTCAACTTCGACTTCCACACCTACAACAACCACTTCAACTTCGACTTCCACGACCACACCTACAACAACCACTCCAACTTCGACGACCACAACACACCTACAACAACCACTTCAACTTCGACTTCCACACGACCAACAACACCTAACTTCAACTTCCAACACCACAACAACCACTTCAACTGACTTCCACACCTACAACAACCACAACTTCTGACTGACCACACCTACAACAACCACTTCAACTTCGACCACACCTACAACAACCACTTCAACTTCAACTTCCACGACCACACCTACAACAACCACTTCAACGACCACACCTACAACAACCACTTCAACTTCAACTTCCACGACCACACCTACAACAACCACTTCAACTTCAACTTCCACGACCACACCTACAACAACCACTCCAACTTCGACTTCCACGACCACACCTACAACAACCACTTCAACTTCAACTTCCACGACCACACCTACAACAACCACTCCAACTTCGACTTCCACGACCACACCTACAACAACCACTTCCAACGACTCCACGACCACACTACAACAACCACTTCAACTTCGACTTCCAAGACCACACCTACAACAACCACTTCAACTTCAACTTCCACGACCACACCAACAACAACCTGACTCCACACCTAACTTCAACTTCCACGACCACACCTACAACAACCACTTCAACTTCACTTCCACGACCACACCTACAACAACCACTTCAACTTCCACCACAACATGCCACAACAACACTTCAACTTCAACTCCATGACCACAAATATAAATACCACAACTTCCACCACCACCACAACAAACTCTCCAACTTCAACTTCCACCACAACCACAACAACCTACTTCAACTTCCACCACCACCACCCCAACCCTCACGACCACACCTACAACGACCACTTCAACTTCAAATCCACCACAACCACAACAACCACCAAATTCAACTTCCACCACCACCACCTACAACTAACTTCCAACTTCAACTTCCACCACCACCAACCCCAACTTCAACTGACCACACCTAAAAACAACTACTCCCACCACACCACACCACAAATAACAACTCCTAACTTCAGCTTCCACCACCACCAACCTAACTTCCAACTTCAACTTCCACCACACCACCCCAACTCCTACTTCAACTACACCACCACAACCACCCAACTTCAACTAACAACCACCACCACAACAACAACTCCTACTTCAACTTCCACGACCAACCACAACAACCACTACTTCAACTTCCACGACAACAACCCACAATAACCCTCCAACTTCAACATCCACAACCACCACCCCAACCCTCAACTTCAACTTCCACCATCACCACCCCAACAACCACTTCAAATTCAATTTCCACCACAACCACAAATAACCACAACTTCTACTTCAACATCTCCACATCAACCACCACAAAACAAATAACCACTCCAACTTTAACTTCCACCACCACACCTACAAAACCACTCCAACTTCAACGACCAACCACAACAACTACTTCAACTTCAACTCCACCACCACACGTACAACAACCACTTCAACTTCAACTTCCATAACCACTACCACAACAATCACTCAACCCAACTTCACAACAACCACCCAACAACTCAAACTTCAACTTCACAACCACAACAACCCTCCAACTTCAACTTCCATCGACCAACAACAACAAACCACTTCCAACTTCCATGACCACACCTTCAACAACCACTTCAACTTCAACTTCCACGACCACACCTACAACAACCACTTCAACTTCCACCACGACCACACCCACAACTCCCACTTCACGACCACGCCTTACAACAACCACCAACTTCCACAACCATACCTACAACAACCACTCAACTTCCACCACGACCACACACAACCCAATCAACTTCCGACCACACCTAAAACAACACACCTCCAACTTCCAACTTCCACGACCACACCACAACAATCTAACTTCAACTTCAACTTCCAACAACCACACAAACAACCACTCAACCAACTTCATCCCAACCACACCTCCAACACCAACTTCATCGACCACACCTACAACAACCACCCAACTTCGACTCCACAACCATAATTACCAAACTTCCACGACCACACGTACAACAACCAATCCAACTTCAACTTCCACACCACATTTTACAAATAACCACTTCCAACTTCAACATCCACAACCATACAAACAACCACTTCAACTTCCACCCACACCACAACCTACAACAACCCCAACTTCAACTTCAACTTCATCGACCACATCTACCACACTAAAACCACACAACTTCCACTTTAACCACAACCACACCTCAAAAACAACTTCCAACTTCCACGACCACAACACAACAACACTTCAACACCACACCACAGCAACCACTTCAACTTCAACTTCCACAACCACACCTACAACAACCACTTCAACTGACTTCACAACCACACCACAACAACCACTCAAACTTCAACTTCCACGACCACACCTACAACAATCACTCCAACTTCCAACTTCATCGACCACACCAACAACAACCACTTCAACTTCAGCCCATGACCTACACCTACAACAACCACTACAACTTCTTAACTCCACGACCACACCTACAACAACCACTCCACGACCAACTACAACAACTCCAACTTCATCGACCACACCTACAACAACCACTCCAACTTCAACTTCCACAACCATACCTACAACAACCACTCCAACTTCAACTTCATCGACCACACACCACAACAACCACTTCCAACTCATCGACCAACTCACACCTACCAACCACCACCACACCCAAAAACAACCACTCCAACTTCAACTTCACGACCACACCACAACAACCACTAACTTCAACTTCAATTTCAACTGACCACCTACAAATACAAATCAACTTCAACTTCAACTTCATCAACCACACCCTACAACAACAACCACTTCAACTTCCACGACCACACCTACAAATAACCACTTCAACTTTAACTTCCGACCACGACAACAACTTCAACCAACAACTTTTCCAACGACTACACTCCAACACTCCAACTTCATCGACCACAACTACAACAACCACTTCAACTTCAACTTCCACCACCACACCTACAACAACCACTCCCAACTTCAACTCCACACCACAACAAACTCCAAACTTCCACAACCACAACTCCAACTTCAACCACACCTACAACTTCCACCACCACACCTACAACAATCACTCCAACTCAACTTCCACGACCACACCACAACAATCACTCCAACTTCCACACCACACCAACAACAACCAACTTCAACTTCCACGACCACACCCACAACAACCACTCCAACTTCAACTTCCACGACCACACACCACAACTACTCCACTACATCAACTCAACTTCCACGACCACACCACAACAACCACTTCAACTTCAACGACCACAACCTACAACAACCACTCCAACTTCAACTTCACAACCACACCCCACAACTTCAACTTCAACTTCCACGACCACACCCACAACAAACCAAACTTCAACGACCACACCTACAACAACTACTTCAAACTTCCACAACCACACCTACAACAACCACTCCAACTTCAACTCCACGACCACACCTACAACAACCACTTCAACTTCAACTTCCACAGACCACACCTACAACAACCATCAACTTCAACTCCACGACCACACCACAACAAACCACTTCAACTTCAACTTCATCACACCACAATCTCCAACAAACACCACACTTCAACTTCCACGACCACAACCTACAACAACCACTCCAACTTCGACTTCCACAACCACACCTACAAATAACCACTTCAACTTCAACTTCAACACAACACCTACAACAACCACTTCAACTTCAACTTCCACACCACACCAACAACAACAACCACTCCAACTTCAACAACCACAACCACACCTACAACAACCACTCCAACTTCAACTTCCACGACCACACCTACAACAAACCACTCCAACTTCAACTTCCACGACCACACCTACAACAATCCACTCCAACTTCAACTCTCCACGACCACACCAACAACAACCACTTCCAACTTCGACTTCCACACCACAACAACAACCACCAACTTCAACTCCACTACACCACACAACAACTAACCACTTCAACTCCACGACCACACCTACAACAACCACTTCAACTTCCACTGACTTCCACAACCACAACCTCGACACAACAACCATAACTTCAACTCCACGACCACACCTACAACAACCACTAACTTCAACTTCCAAACCACACAACAACCCTCAACTTCAAACGACCACACCACACTACAACATCCACAACTTCAACTTCCACACCACACCACAAAAACATCAACTTCAACTTCCAACGACCACAACCACAACAACCACCAACTTCAACTTCCACGACACACCTACAAATAAACCACCCAACTTCAACTTCCACGACCACACCACAACAACCACTCCAACTTCAACTTCCACACCACACCTACAACAACTCACTAACTTCAACTTCCACACCACACCTACAACAACCACTCAACTTCAACTCCACGACCACACCACAACAACCACTCCAACTTGACTCCACAACCACACCTACAACAACCACTCAACTTCAACTCCAATGACCACAACAAACAACCACCCAACTTCGACTTCCACACCACACCAACAACTTCAACTTCAACTTCCACGACCACACCTACAACAACCACTTCCAACTTCAACTTCCACGACCACACCCACAACAACCACTTCCAACTTCAACTCCACGACCACACCTACAACAACCACCCCAACTTCAACTTCAACGACCACACCCTACAACAACCACCCAACTTCAACTTCCACACCACACCTACAACAACCACTTTGACTTCCACGACCACACCTACAACAACCAACTCCAACTTCACGACCACACCTACAACAACCACTTCAACTCTCAACTCCACAACCACACCTACAACAACCACCAACTCGACTCCATGACCACACCTACAACAACCACTTCAACTTCAACTTCCACGACCACACCACTACAACAACCACTTCAATAACTTCCACACCACACCCACAACTTTCAACCACTCACACCAATCCACTTCAACACGACCACACCTACTCAACATCCACTACCCAACTTGACTTCCACACCACACCTACAACAACCACTTCAACTCAACTTCCACGACCACACCTACAACCAATTCACTTCAACTTCCACAACCACACCCACAACAACCACTTCAACTTCCACGACCACACCTACAACAATTAACTTCCAACCACGACCACACCTACAACAACCACTCCAACTTCTGACTTCCACGACCACACCTACAACAACTTCAACTTCAACTTCCACGACCACACCTACAACAACCACTCAACTTCAACTTCCACACCACACCTACAACAACCACTCAACTTCACGACCACCAACAACCACTCCAACATCAACTTCCACACCACATCAAACAATCCACTCCAACTTCAACTTCCACACACCTACAACAACCACTTCAACTTCAACTTCCACGACCACCTACAACAACCACTTCAACTTCAACTTCCACACCTACACCCACAACAACTTCAACAACTCCACGACCACACCAACAACCACCCCAAACTTCCACACCCACTACAACAATCCACTCCAACTTCGACTCCACGACCACACCTACAACAACCACTTCAACTTCAACTTCCATGACCACACCTACAACAACCACTTCAACTTCAACCACGACCACACACAACAACAACCACTTCCACAAACTTCAACTTCCACGACCACACCCTCCACAACAACCACTTCAACTTCAACTTCCACGACCACACCTACAACAACAACTTCAACTTTCAACTTCAACTCCACACCCACACCTACAACAACCACTTCAACTTCAACTCCACGACCACACCTACAACAACCACTTCCAACTTCGACTTCCACCACCACACCTACAACAACCACTTCAACTCGACTTCCAACCACACCTACAACAAACTTCCACCACGACCACACCTACAACAACCACTTCAACTTCCACGACCACACCTACAACAACTCTCAACAACTTCCACGACACACCTACAACAACCACTTCAACTTCGACTTCCACGACCACAACAACAACCACTTCAACTTCAACTTCCACGACCACACCTACAACAAAACCACTTCAACTTCAACTCACGACCACACCTACAACAACCACTTCAACTTCAACTTCCACACCACACCTACAACAACCACTTCAACTTCAACTTCCACGACCACACCTACAAACAACCCACTTCAACTTCAACTTCCACACCTACAACAACCACTTCAACGACCACACCACAACTTCAACAACCACTACAACAACAACTTCCACGACCACACCTACAACAACCCCAACTCAACTTCCACGACCACACCCCAACAACAACAACCAACTTTGACCAACCCAACAACCACTTCAACCACACCACACCTACAACAACCACTTCAACTTCAACTTCCACGACCACACCTACAACAACCACTTCAACTTCGACTTCCACGACCACACCTACAACAAACCAACTTCAACCTACAACATCCACTTCAACCTCAACTCCACGACCACACCTACAACAACCACTTCAACTTCAACTTCCACGACCACACCCACAACAACCACTTCAACTTCAACTTCCACGACCACACCTACAACAACCAACTTCAAACGACCACACCTACAACTTCAACCACGACCACACCTACAACAACCACTTCAACTTCAACTTCCACGACCACACCTACAACAACCACTTCAACTTCAACTTCCACGACCACACCTACAACAACCACTTCAACTTCGACTTCCACACCACACCTACAACAACCACTTCAACTTCAACTTCCACACCACACCTACAACAACCACTTCAACTTCGACTTCCACGACCACACCTACAACAACCACTTCCAACTTCTGACTTCCACGACCACACCTACAACAACCACTCCAACTTCAACTCCACGACCACAACCAACAACTTCCAACTTCAACTTCCACGACCACACCTACAACAACCACTTCAACTTCAACTTCCACACCACACCTACAACAACCACTTCAACTTGACTTCCACACACCTACAACAACCACTTCCAACTTCAACTTCCACGACCACACCTACAACAACCACTTCAACTTCGACTTCCACACACACCTACAACAACCACTTCAACTTCAACTTCCACGACCACACCTACAACAACCACTTCAACTTCCAACTTACAACACCACAACATACCACACCAACAACCACTTCAACTTCAACTTCCACGACCACACCACAACAACCACTTCAACTTCAACTTCCACGACCACACCTACAACAACCACTTCAACTTCAACTTCCACGACCACAACAACAAACCAACTTCAACTTCCACGACCACACCTACAACAACCACAAATAACCAACTTCAACTTCCATGACCACACCTACAACAACCACTCCAACTTCGACTTCCACGACCACACCTACAACAACCACTTCAACTTCGACTTCCACACCACACCTACAACAACCACTTCAACTTCAACTTCCACGACCACACCTACAACAACCACTTCAACTTCGACTTCCACGACCACACCTACAACAACCACTTCAACTTCAACTTCCACGACCACACCTACAACAACCACTTCAACTTAAACAAACTTCCAACTTCAACCACGACCACACCTACAACAACCACTCCAACTTCAACTTCACACCGACCAACACCTACAACAACCACACCTACAACAACCACTTTCAACTTCAACTTCCACGACCACACCTACAACAACCACTTCAACTTCTGACACACACCTACAACAACCACCAACTTCAACTTTCACGACCACACCTACAACAACCACTCCAACGACACACCTACAACAACCACCTACAACAACCACTTCAACTTCAACTTCCACGACCACACCTACAACAACCACAACTTCGACCTACAACAACCCACTTCAACTTCCAACTTCCACGACCACACCTACAACAACCACTTCAACTTCGACTTCACACCACAACAACCACACAACAAACTCAACTTCAACTTCCACCACACAACAACCACCAACTTCAACTTCCACACCTACAACAACAACTTCAACTTCCACTTCCACACCACACTACAACAACCACTTCAACTTCAACTTCCACGACCACACCTACAACAACCACTTCAACTTCAACTTCCACACCACACCTACAACAACCACCCAACTCCACGACTTCTACACCTACAACGACCACACTCCACACCTACAACAACCACTTCAACTTCAACTTCCACGACCACACCTACAACAACCACTCAACTTCGACTTCCACACCCACACCTACAACAACCACTTCAACTTCCACGACCACACCTACAACAACCACTCAACTGACTCCAACACCACCACACCTACAACAACCACTTCAACTTCTGACTTCCACACCACACCTACAACAACCCAACTCCAACTCAACTCCACGACCACACCTACAACAACCCACCTACCAAACCTACAACAACCACTTCAACTCAACCACGACCACACCCACAACAACCACTTCAACTTCCACGACCACACCCACAACAACCACTTCCACGACACACCAACTTCAACTTCCACGACCACACCTACAACAACCACTCCAACTTCGACTTCCACACCACACCTACAACAACCACTTCCAACTTCAACGACCACATGACCACAACAACCCACCTACAACAACAAACCACTTCAACTTCGACTTCCACACCACACCTACAACAACCACTTCAACTTCGACTTCCACGACCACACCTACAACAACCACTTCAACTTCAACTTCCACGACCACACCTACAACAACCACTTCAACTTCCACGACCACACCTACAACAACCACTTCCAACGACCACCTACAACAACCACTTCAACTTCCTGACCCACGACCACACCACACCTACAAATAAACCACCAACTTCAACTTCCACACCCACAACAACCACTCCAACTTCAACTTCCACACCACCTACAACAACCACTCCAACTTCAACTACTACACCTACAACAACCACTTCAACTTCAACTTCCACGACCACACCTACAACAACCACTTCAACTTCAACTTCCACACCACACCTACAACAACCACTTCAACTTCGACGACCACACCTACAACAACCACTCCAACTTCAACTTCCACGACCACACCTACAACAACTACTTCAACTTCAACTTCCACAACTACACCTACAACAACCACTCCAACTTCAACTACTACACCTACAACAACCACTTCAACTTCAACTTCCACAACCACACCTACAACAACCACTCCAACTTCAACTTCCCAACCACACCTACAAAAACCACTTCAACTTCCACGACCACACCTACAACAACCACTTCTTCAACTTCACGACACACTACAACAACCACTTCAACTTCCACTACCACAACAACAACAACTTCAACTTCAACTTCCACGACCACACCTACAACAACCACTTCAACTTCAACTTCCTGGCAAAAACCACCACACCTACAACAACCACTCAACTTCAACTTCCAACCCACAACAACCACTCAACGACTTCCACGACCACACCTACAACAACCACTCCAACTTCAACATCCACACCACACCTACAACAACCACTCCAACTTCAACTTCCACCACCACACCTACAACAACACACACAACAACCACCAACTTCAACCTCCAACGACCACACCTACAACAACGACTCCAACTTCAATGTCCACACCACACCACCACAACAACAACCACTTCAACTTCGACTCCACGACCACACCTACAACAACCACTTCAACTTCTTCCACGACCACACCTACAACAACCACTTCAACTTCAACTCAATGACCACAACTACAACAATCCACTCCAACCTCAACTTCCACGACCACACCTACAACAACCACTCAACTTCAACTTCCACGACTACACCTACAACAACCACTTCAACTTCTTGACTTCCACACCTACAACAACCACTTCAACTTCAACTTCCACGACCACACAACAACCACTCAACTTCAACGTTCACGACCACACCTACAACAACCACTTCCAACTTCAACTTCCACGACCACACCTACAACAACCACTTCAACTTCAACTTCCACGACCACACCTACAACAACCACTCCAACTTCAACTTCCACGACCACACCTACAACAACCACTTCAACTTCAACTTCCACACCTACAACAACCACTCCAACTTCAACTTCCACGACCACACCTACAACAACCACTTCAACCACGACCACAACTCCAACTCAACGTCCACACCTACACCTACAACAACCACTTCAACTTTACTTCCACGACCACACCTACAACAACCACTTCAACTTCAACTTCCACACCACACCTACAACAACCACTTCAACGACTCCACGACCACACAACAACAACCACTTCAACTTCCACGACCACACCTACAACAACCACTCCAACTTCGACTCCACGACCACACCTACAACAACAACCACCCAACTTCACTTCACGACCACACCTACAACAACCACCCAACTTCAACTTCCACCACCACACCTACAACAACCACACAACTTCAACTTCCACACCTACACAACAACAACCACACCTACAACAACCACTTCAACTTTGACACTCCACACCTACAACAACCACTCCAACTTCAACTCCACGACCACACCTACAACAACCACTTCAACTTCAACTTCCACACCACACCTACAACAAACCACTTCAACAACTTCAACGACCACACCTACAACAACCACTTCAACTTCAACCACGACCACACCTACAACAACGACTCCAAGTTACACCCACAACAAACCACCAACTTCAACTTCCACGACCACACCTACAACAACCACTCCAACTTCAACTTCCACGACCACACCACAACAACCACTCCACCTTCAAATGTCCAACCACACCTACAACAACCACTTCAAACTTCCAACACCACACCTACAACAACCACTCCAACTTCTGACTTCCACACCTACAACAACCACTTCAACTTCAACTTCAACGACCACACCTACAACAACCACAACTTCGAACGACCACACCTACAACAACCACTCAACACTTCCACGACCACACCTACAACAACCACTCCAAACTTCCACACCTACAACTAACCACTTCAACTTCAACTACCACACACCTACAACAACCACTTCAAACTTCACACCACACCTACAACAACCACAACTTCGACGTCCACGACCACACCTAACAACAACCACTTCCTGACAACTTCACCCACACTAACCACTTCAACTTCCACGACCACACCTACAACAACCACTTCCAACTTCAACTTCCACCACACCACCTACAACAACCACTTCAACTTCACCTTCCACACCACACCAACAACCAACCACTTCAACTTCCACTACCACACCTACAACAACCACTCCAACTTCAACGTCCACGACCACACCTACAACAAACCAACTTCACACCTACAACAACCACTTCCAACACGAACACACCTACAACAACCACTCCAACTTCAACTTCCACCACCACACCTACAACAACCACTTCAACTTCTGACGACCACACCTACAACAACCACTCCAACTTCAACTTCCACGACCACACCCAACAACTTCAACCACACTTCAACTTCAACTTCAACACAACCACACTACAACAACCACTTCAACTTCCACACCACACCTACAACAACCACTCCAACTTCAACTTCCACCACAACAACCACTCCAACTTCAACTTCCACGACCACACTACAACAACTCCAACTTCAACTCCACAACTACCACCAACAACCACTTCAACTTCAACACAACAACAACAACCTTCAACTCCATGACCACACCTACAACTCCCACTCCAACTTCAACATCCACAACCACCTCAACCACTCCAACTTCTGACTTCCACAACCACACCTACAACAACCACTTCAACTTCAACTCCACGACCACACCTACAACAACCACAACTTCACCCACACCACAACTCAACCACTTCAACTTCAACTTCCACACCACACCAACAACAACCACTCCAACTTCAACTCAACGACCACACCCACAAACAACCACCCAACTTCAACGCCCACACCACACCACAACCACCCAACTCAACCTTCAACACCTTCATAACCACGACCAACTTCAAAACTTCAACACAACAACCACACCTACAACAACCACTTCAACAACAACCACCAACCACACCTACAACAACCCCACTTCAATGTCCACACTTACACAACCACCTCCAACTACAACCCACTTCAACTTCAACTTCCACCACCACAACCACTCAACTTCAACTTCCACGACCACACCCCACAACGAACAACTTCAACGTCCCACCTACAACAACAACCACTTCAACTTCAACTTCCACGACCACACCTACAACAACCACTCAACTTCCACGACCACACCTTCAACTTCAACTTCAACATCCACAACACACCTACAACAACCACTTCAACTTCAACTCTCACACCACAACAACCACTTCAACTTCAACGACCACACCACAACAGCTCACCAACTTCAACTTCAACACCACACCTACAACAACCCTTGACTTCCACACCACACTTCAACCACCACTCAACTCCACGACCCACCAACAACAACCACCCAACTTCAACAACCTAACACACCTACAACAAACCACTTCAACTCCTTTTAACTTCACAACTACACCTACAACAACAACACTTCAACTTCAACTTCCACGACCACACACAACAACACAACTCAACTCCCACCACTTCAACTTAACTTCCACAACCACTTCAACAACTTCCACGACCACACTATCTACAACTCCACTCCAACTTCAACTTCCACAACCACACCTACAACAACAACTCCAACTTCAACTTCCACGACAACATCAACCACCTCAACTCCACTTCACCTTCCACAACAACCCCAACAACTTCAACTTCAACTTCCACAACCACACCTACAACACCCACCTCAACTCCAACAACTCCAACTTCAACTTACCACCAACAACCACCTCAACTCCCACTTCAACTTCCACACCACAACCACCTCAACTCCAACTTCCACAACCACCACAACTACCCACTTCAACTTTCCACAACCACACCTACAACAACCACTCCAACTTCAACTCCACTACCCTATAACTAACCACTCCAACTTCCACAACCACACCACAACAACCACTCAACTCCAACTTCAACTTCCACAACCACCTCAACAACCACCCACTTCAACTTCCACAACCACACTACAACAACCACTTCAACTTCCATTTCACACCTTCAACAACCACCATTTTCAACTGACCCACTTCAACTACTCCAACTTCAACTTCCACACCACACCAACCAACCATCCAACAACCACCTACAACAACCAATTCAACTTTGACCAACTTCCACAACCACACCTCACAACAACAACCTCAACCACATCACTTCAACTTCCACAACCACACCACAACCACCTCAACTCCCACTTCAACTTCAACTTCCACAACCACCTCAACTTCCACTTCAACTTCCCAACATCCAACCTCAACTTCCACTTCAACTTCCACAACCACCTCAACTCCCACTTCAACTTCAACTTCACACCTACAACAACCACCTAAACAACCTACAACAACCACCTCACTCCCACTTCAACTTCAACCACACACCTCACCAACAACCACCTCAACTCCCACTTCAACTTCCACAACCACCACAACAACCACCTCACTCCACTCAACTTCCACAACCACCTCAACTCCCACTTCAATGTCAACTGCAACAACCACCTCAACTCCCACTTCAACTTCAACTTCCACAACCACCTCAACTCCCACAACCACCAACTTCCACACTCCACAACCACCTCAACTCCCACTTCAACAACCACCTCAACTCCCAATTCAACCACCACAACCACCTCAACTCCACTTCAACTTCAACTCCACAACCACCCAGTTCCCACTTCCACAACCAACCCACTTCCACAACCACCTCAACTCCCACTTCAACGACAACTTCCACAACCACCTCAACTCCTTTTAACTTCTACAACCACACCACACAAACAACCACCTCAACTCCCACTTCACTTCAACTTCCACAACCACAACTCCCACTCAACCACAACCACACCTACAACAACCACCCTTCAACTCCTTTTCCACCTTAACTCCACACAACCACCCACAACCACACCACAACTTCAACTCCACAACCACCTTCAACTTCAACTTCCACAACCACAACCACTTCAACTTCAAGTTCAACAACACACCTCAACCCCACTTCTTCAACTTCCACAACCACCTCAACTCCCACTTCAACACAACTAAACCACACACCAACACCTCAACCAACTTCAACTTCCACAACCACCTCAACTCCCACTTCAACTTCCACACCAACAACCACCTCAACCCACTTCAACTCAATTCCACAACCACCTTCCCACAACTTCCTCAACCACCTCAACTCCCACACAACCACCCCCAACTCCCACTTCAACTCCCACAACCAACCTCAACAACCACCTCAACTCCCACTTCAACTTCCACAACCACACCTACAACAACCACCTCAACTCCCACTTCAACTTCCACAACCACCTCAACTCCCACTTCAACTTCAACTTCCACAACCACACCTACAACAACCACCTCAACTCCCACTTCAACTTCAACAACCACCTCAACCTCACTTCAACTTCAACAACCAACTCCCAACAACTTCAACTCCCAACAACCACCTAACTCCCACTTCAATCTTCAACAATCCCACTTCAACTTCAACTTCCACAACCACCTCAACTCCCACTTCAACTTCAACTTCCACAACCACCTCAACTCCCACTTCAACTTCAACTTCCACAACCACCTCAACTCCCACTTCAACTTCAACTTCCACAACTACACCTACAACTCCCACTTCAACCTTCAACTTCACAACTTCAACTACAACAACCACCTCAACTCCCACTTCAACTTCAACTTCCACTTAACACTTACAACCACACCCTCAACTCCCACTTCAACTTCAACTCCACAACCACTTAACCCCACAACTTCAACTTCCACAACCACACCTACAACAACCAACTCAACTCCCACTTCAACTTTCAACCACAACTTCCACACCTCAACTCCCACTCAACTTCAACTTCACAACCACACTACAACAACCACCTCAACAACTCCACAACCACCTTCAACTTCAACTTCAACTTCCAACTTCCACAACCACCTCAACTCCCACTTCAAATCAACTTCAACTTCCACAACCACACCCAACAACAACCACCACTCCTCAACTCCACAACCACTTCAACTCCCACTTCAACTTAACCCTTCAACTTCCACAACCTCACACCACAACAACCACCTCAACAACTTCACAACCACCTCAACTCCCACTTCAACTTCAACAACCACACCTACAACAACCACCTCAACTCCCACTCCTTAACTTCAACTCCCACTTCAACTTCCACAACCACCTCAACCTCCAACAACCACTTCAACTTCCACAACCACACCTACAACAACCACCTCAGCTCCCACTTCAACTTCCACAACCACCTCAACTCCCACTTCAACTTCCACAACCACAACCTCCACACCTACAACAACCACCTCAACAACCACCTTCAAACTCCCACAACCACAACTTCCACTTCAACAACCACACCTACAACAACCACCTCAACTCCCACTTCAACTTCAACTTCCACAACCACACCTACAACACCACTCAACCACCTTCAACTTCCACAACTTCACAACTTCAACTTCAACAACCACCTCAACTCCCACTTCAAGCTTTAACTTCAACTTCCACAACCACCTCAACTCCCACTTCACAACCACACCAACAACAACCACCTCAACTCCACTTCAACTTCCACAACCACCTCAACTCCCACTTCAACTTCAACAACCACAACCACACCCACTTTAACATCAACTCCCACTTCAACTCAACCTCAACAACAAACTACAACAACCCTTCACCACAACACCACAACCACCTCAACTCCCACTTCAACTTCAACTTCCACAACCACCTCAACCCCACAACAACCCTCTCCCACTCCAACATCTTCCCCACCTCAACAACAACTTCCACAACCACAACCACAACAACAACCACCTCAACTCCCACTTCAACTTCCACAACCACCTCAACTCCCAACTTCAACTCAACAACCACAACCCCACCAACTTCAACTTCCACAACCACCTCAACTCCCACTTCAACTTCAACTTCCACAACCACACAACAACCAACTTCAACTTCCACAACCACACCTACAACAACCACCTCAACTCCCACTTCAAACTTCAACTCCACAACCACCTACAACAACAACAACTCAACTCCCACTTCAACTTTCAACTTCCACAACCACACTCAACCCAACTCCCACTTCCACAACTTCAACTTCCACAACCAACTACAACAACCACCTCAACTCCCAACTTCAACCAACTTCAACAACCACCTCAACTCACCAACTTCAACTTCAACTTCTTTAACCACAACCACACCTCAACAACCACCTCAACTCCCACTCAACTCCACAACAACAACCACAACCACTCTCAACTCCCACTTCAACTTCAACTTCCACAACACACCTCAAACTCAACTCAGCTTCCACAACCACTTCAACCCACTTCAACTTCAACAACCACACACCCACTTCCACAACCACACCTACAACAACCACCTCAACTCCCACTTCAACTTAACTTCCACAACCACAACTCCCACTCAACTCAACTCCACAACCACACCAACAACAACCACCTCAACTCCCACTTCCACAACCACCTCAACTTCCACAACCACACCTACAACAACCACCTTAACTCCCACTTCAACTTTAACTTCCACAACCACCTCAACTCCCACTTCAACTTCAACAACCTCACCTACAACACCCACCTCAACTTCCACAACCACCTCAACTCACACTACAACTTCAACTTCCACAACCCACCTCAACTCACTCACTCTTCAACTTCAACTTCCACAACCACACCTCAACCTCAACTCCCACTTCCACAACCACACTACTACAACAACTCTTAACTCCCACTTCAGCTTCAACTTCCACAACCACCACAACTCCCCACTTCAACTTCCACAACCACACCTACAACAACTCAACTCCCACAACCACACAACAACAACCAACTCCAACTTCAACTTCCACAACCACAACAACAACCCACTTTAACTTCCACAACCACACCTACAACAACCACTCAACCCCACTTCAACTTCAACTTCCACAACCACCTACAACAACAACCCCAACTCCAACTTCAACTTCCACAACCACCTCAACCCCACAACTTTAACTTCCACAACCACCTCAACTCCACCAACTTCCTTCAACTCAACTCCCACCACTCAAACTTTTAACTCCACAACTACACCTACAACAACAAACCTCAACTCCCAACTTCAACAACTCAACAACCTCAACTTCCACAACCACCCCAACCCCACTTCAACCAACTCCACAACCACCTCTCAACAACTCCACAACCACCTCAACTCCCACTTCAACTTCAACTTCCACAACCACTCAACTCAACTTCCACAACCATCTCAACTCCCCACTTCAACTTCAACTTCCACAACCACACCTACAACAACAACCCCATCAACTCCAACTTCAACCTTCCACAACCACACCTACAACAACCACCTCCACAACCACTCAACTCCCACTTCAACTTCAACTTCCACAACCTCCACAACCATCTCAACTCCCACTTTAGCTTCAACTTCCACAACCATCTCAACTCCCACTTCAACTTCAACAACCACACCTACAACAACCACCTCAACCCCCTCTTCAACTTCCATAACCACCTCAACTCCCACTTCAACTCCAACTTCCTTTAACACCACCAACTCCCACCTCAACACCACAACCACCTCAACTCCCACTTCAACTTCCACAACCACATTCCACAACCACCTCAACTCCCACTCAACTTCAACCACAATCTACAACAACCACCTCAACTCCCTCAACTCCCACTTCAACTTCAACAAACCAACCCCCTCAACTTCAACAACCACCTCAACTCCCCACTTCAACTTCCACAACCCCACCACAACCACCTCAACCCCACTTCAACTTCAACAACCACACCTACAACTCAACAACCAACCTCAACTTCCACAACCACCTTCAACTTCAACAACCACACCTCAACAAACAACCACCTCAACTCCCACTTTAACTTCAACTTCAACAACCACTCAACTCCCACCAACAACCACCACCTCAACTCCCACTTCAACTTCCATAACCACAACTACAACCACCACCTTAAGTCCCACTTCAACTTCAACTTCCACAACCATCTCAATTCCCACTTCAACTTCAACTTCCACAACCACCCCAATTCCCACTTCAACTTCAACTTCCACAACCACACCTACAACAACCACCTCAACTCCCACTTCAACTTCAACTTCCACAACCACCTCAACTCCCACTTCAACTTCCACAACCACACCTACAACAACCACCTCAACTCCCACTTCAAATTCAACTTTCACAACCACCTCAACTCCCACTTCAACCTCCACAACCACCTCAACTCCCACTTCAACTTAAACTTCCACAACCACACCTAGAACAACCACCTCAACTCCCTCTTCAACTTCCACAACCACCTCAACTCCCACTTCAATTCCAACTTCCACAACCACACCTACAACAACCACCTCAACTCCCACTTCAACTTCAACTTCCCCTACTACACCTACAACATCCACTTTAACTTCAACTTCATAACCACCCGCCCCTAAACTCCCACTTCAACTTCAATTTCCACAACCACATCTACAACAACCACCTCAACTCCCACTTCAAGTTTAATTTAAACAACCACATCTACAACCACCCCAACTCCCACTTCACCTTCCACAACTACACTTTTAACAACCACTCTAACTCCTAATACTACACCTGTAACATCCACCCCAACTCCTACATCTACACCTGTAACAACTACCCCAACTCCTACAGCTACAATTGCAACTCCTATGACTACATCTGCAACAACTACCCCAACTCCTACGACTACAACTGCGACTACACTTGTAACAACGATGCCTTCACCTTCAACAACCAAACGTGTATCAACCACGACGCAGTCATCGGCACCTAAAAGTGAGCAGTTGTATCTTAATGTGTCTCTTTCCATTCAAACGTTTTCATAAGGGAACTGTTTTTTAAGGCCATCAGAGATTTTTTATTTGACTTCTTCCTTCATTCCTGTTTTCTTGGGTGTTCATTGTCTCCTATTCTCTCTAGAGTTTGGCAAAAGCTGAATCTCTTTCCTGTTATTCCTGCTGATTAAGATATGTAGTCACCAAAGCCGTAATGCAGAAGTGAAACTTTCCTAGGAAAGATGTCATTGTCTTCATGGGAGAGACCTGCCCATAAAAAGAGTCATTCTTCATGTAGCTAAGGAAACGTGGGTACTGAAGAAGGTAATAACAGAATAAACTTGAATAATAGGTGTGCACCTCTAGTGACATTACAATTAATGAAAAGATCCTAAGTGTTCGCTCAACAGAGTTATTATGTTGAGTTCTGAACTGGAATGCTGATAACTCGGAAAACTAATCAGTCTCCCCTGAAAGATAAATCACCTTAGACATGTTCTAGATAAACATATTCAGGAATCTACAGACACACTGAAATCGGGAAGTGATGAATGGGCAACAAATCCTGCAATGGTAAAAACATGTTTTGGGTATCAAAGGAATTTTTATTAAATTTTTTTTTTCTGATAGCTGGATGACATTTTTCTTTTGAACCACGGCTCCTTTGCCTTAATTGATCACTGCATCAAATATTTATAAATTCGCTTCGACAAGTAAGCCTACTATAATTTGACTTCTGGCAAGTTTTCATGATAAATATTTGCTGCCATTTCTCTTTGATTGATTGATTATGAAATTTAGGTCTTGAAGACCAAGCGCCGGAACCCATCAAGATTATTCTGCGCTGTAATGAAGGTGAAATATATAAATTAATGATATGGTTGATAATGAAAATGTGAATGATGACATACTAAATTTAGCTTAAATCTAAACTTGTCACCTGATTTCTCTGTTCCTTTGAATTCCAGGTTGAATTCAACAGTCTGTGAAAGAGGTTTTAGCAACCTACTGGCAATAGTAATGATAAAGTGTATCAAGTATCACAGAATTCACAATGATTCAGTTTCTTATTTTCCCCAGAGTGATACTGGAGGACCCTTCATGGCTGAATTATGCAAAGATTCGGAACCACCTGAAACTTACACACATGCCTCACCGCACAGAGACTGGATTGACCCCAAGACCTGCTCTGCAAAAGGGTGCTCATGTATCAGTTACAAAATACTCTGAATGATACAAACACTTTCCCTTTAAACTATTACTAGTTTTGTCACCTGAATGACTCAAGGACTGATGTAACTGCTGGATCTTCAAGGGACTCTCAATTGAAGAGTGATCAATTTTTGCAACTGGCATCAACACTGGACTCATATTTTTCATAAATTATATATAAAACTGAAAACTATTTAAACAGTATTTGTTCTGTGTGATCACTTTTGATAGTGTCCAAGTGTTCTGGCATTTTGTTTCTTTCTTTCACAAATGATCAAATTTTCATGATCAAACCCTGGTTTCAGAATTGTGTCTGCTACAGCCACTTGTTATTTATATCACCAACTCAATGCGTTTCTTGTATAAGCATTGTTTGTTATTTTTTATGAATCACTTTTGACAAATTTATACCTCTGTTATATCTGTATGGTAATTTCTTTTGTAATTCAGTTTTTTCTTGAATTCACACTGTCTGGTATTTATTAAATCACACTTTGAATTCAAGCCTTTCATCTCCCCAGGATATATACTCATTAGTTATAATTCCCCTGGGTGTGAGTTATTACCAAGGTACATTGAATTCATAGAGTTCAATATTAGATGACATATTTAGCCAAATATTACGTGAATAGTAGAAAGGCAAGCATGTATGAGTGACACACACAGACACACATATATATATATATATATATATATATATATATATATATATATATATATATATATATATATATATATATATATATATATATATATATATATATGACAAATGCCAAAAAGGGAAAAGTGAAGCAACGGAGAGGTTGTCAAGAAATTTTGACAATATTTAGCGCAATGTATGATTATTCTGGTTCTTAGCCTGGATGTTGTAGGCCTGGGATGCGCAGTTCTAAAGACACGACTACAAACCTCAGATTCAGGTGTTGGATTACACAAACTAGCTGGATTTTTACAATTTTATTACAAAAATTAAACTCTACTAATGCCCTGGCTGTGCACATTTACTTTACATCTAACAACAACGAAACTAGCACAAACTAGCAACAGCCATACTAACAAGTTGGCCTCGTGGCCAAAGTAAACACGTATACATAACGTTTCAAAGGCAAAACTAGCAGCAATTTATCACTTCTGGACACAGGCAAGTTTCACTAAAGTTCGTAAATTGGAGTAAACAACACTTACTTACTTGGAAATAGAATTCTAGGCTACCTTCCCTAACCACCTGTTCCCCTGACACACTCGGTGTCTTTCTAACTTCCAGGGTTTCTTAGATACAACTCTATTAAGAAGTAGCGCCGGACTTTGCCACAGCGTACGTCTCTCCGGTGCACCAGTTCTCTAATATCACACTTGCAGAGTGTTACCTGTATAAGGATTAGATAGGAAAGGAGGGCGACTGCTGGTAGACATCAGCTTTTATAGTCGCATCTAGGGCTGCTTTTAGAACATTTTCCACCATCCCTGAATTACAAAAATATTTTTTCTTACCAGAACGGCGATCAGAGAAGTTATTCTAAATTAATAATGCAACTATTGTTGCATGATGCAGACTTTACTAAGGATACAGAGCAAATTACATGATATCAAAACGGTCAATCAAAAAACTTCGCGTCATCCATGTCACTCCAAACTGAGCATTGATTGCGTGTCTGAGGGACGCATACACAGAGCACGAATAATTTGACTCCCCCACGAGTACTGAACAATGTTTAAAACGACTACATGAGAGTTTTAATGATGACAGAAATTCTGCGCAGTAATTTTTGACGACAGTGGTTGCTAGGCTTTTCGGCTCACGGTCCTTTACTAGCAGACTGATGAAATATAAAAGTAAGGTTACAACAAAGCTCATATAATTGAGGATGGGGATTATGAAGGAATAGATGCACCTGGAATCCAACGCAGTTGAAGAATTAGTGGACCTACCAAAACAAAGGTAAATATTTGAAAGGTTTTACAAAAGATTAGGCACAACAGCTCAGAACCAGGAAGAAGTCAATTAAAGGATTATACAGGGGAAGAGACTGACCACCGAAAATGACCTTGGAATGAATAATCTGTTTACATGTGTTTATAAAAGAACAGCTTAATATATTCTTCTTTTGGTAAACAATAACAATTTTTGCAGAATGAACATTCTTAAAAAAATATTAAAACATACAAATGCATAAAGAATATATATAAGTAACTAACTAGTAATTAAGTCTAATTTTATCTTTAAGGTCATTCTTGAACATTTTGCTAATACAGTCGTCCAAATTAATTAATTACTAAAACAGTTTAACCAGACCACTGAGCTTACTATCAGCTCGGCTGGCCCGAAGGATTTGGATGAAATGACTGGTCTAGGCTGGAAGCCTGGCACTGGGACCAAATAGGTCACTCGAATGAATGAAAATGAAATTAAAAGCTGCATAAAGGCACATGATCTCATACTGGAACACACTCACACAATAAATACATTTATATTTATGTTTCCATATATTCTCACTAAAAAGGTATATTAAAATTAAAAATAAATTAAGTAAAATCCTGAAATATAATCGTTTTTAAATAATTAGACACCTAAGGGTTTTCATATTTCTATTATTAACTTTTTATAATTTATCAATTTAGTTACAGCTCCTCATGAACATTAAAATGGGTATTACTGAAAATGTTGAAGATTCCGACAAAATTTCTTTTATTGATCTATTTCCAAAATTTGATAATCGCTGCAGGTTATATTTTGGACATTCACAGAGTACATGCTTAATTTTTATCAACACTTTGCAATCTGGGCATTCGGGAGGAGGGCCACATGGACTGTCCATTAAGTGTCCATGTGTCGAACGAGTATGGCCTATTCGAAGACGTGCCAGAATTACTTGTGCATGCGTCTCTCTCTCTGATATGACGAACTCCATTTTCCAACACTGGATTTTATGTTTTAATTTATTATTTTCAGGTTCTTCATTCCATATATTTTTCCATTTACTTACAATGATTGTTTTTATATATATTATACAGTCACTAATAGGGATGTCTACATTTGCTCTTGTCGTGTGGACTGCTTCTTTGGCTGCTTTATCAGCCTCTTCATTTCCTTTAATCCCTACATGGGCAGAGATCCAACTTATTTCAATATTTTTTCCTTTATTATACAATTTAGGGAGAGAGAGAGAGAGAGAGAGAGAGAGAGAGAGAGAGAGAGAGAACAGGCCACCTCAGCATCAAGGTAAGAAAGATAGAAGACACTGAGAAAGAGAGAGAGCCAGAGAGAGAGAGCCACCTCCCATTTCTTGAGTTATGATAAGATGGTTAATTTAATTTGAAGGAGTGCTGATTCTCTCTCTCCCTCTCTCTCTCTCTCTCTCTCTCTCTCTCTCTCTCTCTCTCTCAAGGCCACCTCAGCATCAATGTAAGAAAATAGAGATTTGACCACGAGAGTTCCTGAGCTCAGAGAGAGAGAGAGAGAGAGAGAGTGAGAGAGAGAGAGAGACAATAGGCCACCATTTTCAGCATCAAGGTAAGAAAGATAGAAGACATAATAATAATAATGAGATAGAGAGAGAGAGAGAGATTAAGAATTATTATTATTATTATTATTATTATTATTAAAAATCTCAGGTAAAATAAACAATTTAATAATAAAAATACTATTTCTCCTCCCTCCTCCTGATATCCTTATATCTCTATATATATATATATATATATCTATATAATATGTATGTATATATATGTACACACACACACACACAATACCCCATTTGATGTTCCCCTCCCCATTCAAACGACCAACCCACCCACCCACCTACCACCTCCAGAGATATACAGCAAAGAGAGAGCTTTCAATAAAGTCAAAAGTGTGATGGCATCAAAGAGCAGTGTCTTACACATGGTCCACTTCTCCGTCAGTTCTTTTTTGATTTCTTTTCAACATTTTTTTTTTTTTATCCTGGTATTGTCTTTCTTGTGTTTTGAGATTTGTATTATTTTTCTGGTTGTTTTTTTTTCATGTTGGGTGTTTATTTTTGTTGTATTTTTGTGGTGTTGTAGAAGCTGTTTCGGTTATGCATTTTTGAGCTATGGTTGTATTGTAGCTTGTGATTTATCTGTGATGTTATTTGTTTGATTCTCTCATGGGCATTTCTTTTACTAATCAGTGAACTTTTTGTTAATAATAATAATAATAATAATAATAATAATAATAATAATATTATTATCATTATTATATTATTATTAAAATTATTTAATAAAATTAAAACCGTAGTCAATAAAAAATTTAAACTATTGGGAAAAGAACTATTATGAAGATCACATCTACACACTATCATCTATATATATATATATATATATATATATATATATATATATATATATATATATATATATATATATATATATATATATATATATATATATATATATATATATATCCATACAACACACCCACATATATACAGTACATATGTATACAACAAAGAAAACCTCCCTGAACACCAAATTCACCAACCTATTGCAAACATAAAATCTGTTCCAGAGAAATCTGCAAATGTTCAAGCTTTCAAGAAAGTCAAAAGTGTGATGGCATCAAAAGCAGTATCTTGTCATTAATAAATTTCTTGCCCAAAAACATATTTTTATTTCTTCAAATACTTTCAGATTTTTTAATCCTGGAAACCATTTCTTGTGATTTTGAGAGGTTTGTATTATTTTTCTGAGTTGTTTTTTTTCATTTGAGAGTCTTTGTTTTTCTTTGTTTTATTTTTTGAATCATGTTGAAGCTGTTATGCATTTTGAGTTATGGTTGTATTGTCTCTGATTTAGGTTGATGTTATTTGTTTGATTCTCTCGAACTATAAGATTTTTTTACTAATCTTTTTAATAATTGTTAATAACAATATAATAATAATAATAATAATAATTAATAATAATAATAATAAATTTTATTAATTTCATTGATGCCCATTGACCCTGACCTTCTATTAGTAGCTTAGGCTGTTATTATACTTAATATGATTAAAACTGTAGTCAATGGTTGAAAATTTTAAACTTATATATATAGTTTATATTTATACACACACAATACACACACACACATATATATATATATATATATATATATATATATATATATATATATATATATATATATATATATATATATATATATCCATCAAACACCCACATATATACAGTAGTCAAATGTATACATCCAAAGTGACTGTGTGTGTTTTTTTTAAATCACTAAAAGATATTGAGAGATATTAAAATAAGAGAGATAAATCTGAAATTGATCTCAGGACTCAAATAGGTTTCAGGTCACCGCCCACCGGAGACTCAAAAGGAATTTTGTCATTAATAAATTTCTTTGCCCAAAAACATATTTTTCAGAAGCTTCAAATAGAGAGAGATAGATATTAGATAGGAAACCAGAGAGAGAGATTAATACATATTGGGTTGGGAAGTTCATTATAAAGGGGTCTGAGAGCTCTCTCTTCTCTAGTAGTAGTATCTCCTAGGTTCCAACCACATCATATAAAGCATCAAAGACTCAGGCCAAAAGATTTCAAGACCCACAATAATAATATCTTTCTTTCTTTTTTCCTACATGACCAAACCATCTTTGCTCTTCAATTTTTCAGTTTTAACAGCCACTTTTGACCTCTGCCACATTGACCGTCTTATCCATTATTCTATGCTTTTGCTTTCATTCACATTCAACACAGTACTTCATTCCATAAAGGAGTTGGCTCAACAACAGTGAAATACATTCATGACTTTTTTAGTAACTTATTACCTAAGAATGGTTTCTCAGAATTTGACAAACTTATATATATACTGTAAAATATTAATATGAATTACACACACATACACATACATACACACATATATATATATATATATATATATATATATATATATATATATATATATATATATACATATATACTCACATTAAGTCAAAAAGTTCCAGGAAAAATTCAATTCTTTATTTAAGGAAATTCAAACATCATTTTTCTACATATCTACCATCTAACTCTATACACTTTTCAAGTGCTGTTTAAAGACCTCTGCAACCCTTCTTTATTGGAGAAATTTGGGGCCTTTCTATTAGAGAGATATTGAAACTGCATGTTGAGCATCCAAAGATTCAAACTGGACTCCTCTTAAGTGTTCCTTGAGTTTTGGGAACAGGAAAAAATCTGAAGGAGCAAGATCAGGACTATAAGGAGGATGTGGAAGAGTTTCCCACCTAAATTTTTCCAGGACTTCTCTTGCAACCCTTGATGAATGTGCTGGAGCGTTATCATGATGGAACAAAATTCTGAGGTGCAACTTTCCTCGACGTTTTTAGCCAATGCAGTCTTCAGTTTTTGCAAAACACCTTTGTAGTAGTTCCCAGTGATTGTTTTTGTCCTTCAAGGTTCATCAAAATCAGGGAGTCCCAAAACACTGTTGCCATAACCTTCTGGGCAGATCATTCACTTTGAACTTCACTGGTGCAGCTGAATCTAACCATTGCTTTGATTGAATTTTACTTTCTAGGTCACATTGATGGATCCAAGTTTCATCTCCAGTAACAACAGGCAAAAACTGATTCATTTGATTCAATCTTCGTTAAAACTGCAAGAGAAAGTTCAGCTCTTTGATTCAGTTGGTCTTCCAACGCTTTTGGGACCAACGTGCTGAAAGTTTCTTCAAACCAAGATTTTCATTTAAAATTGAAAATGCAATCGATAGTAATCGATCTTTATCCACTTTTTCTCCTCAAAGCCACAATTCTTCTATTTTTGCAGTCCATGGTCTTCATCTCTTTTGTCTTTGAGGTTCTGACCATTAAACACTTTATCCAATCATAAACAACTGATTTAGATGGAGAAGTTGGCTCCATAAACTTGTTGCAACAGTCCCTGGTTTCCAATCAAGCATTCAGGAACTTGATGTTTGCTTCATCTCAAAATTTTTATTTTCATGGGTTAATCTTTTCTGAAGCAGATGTTCACCACGGTAGCAAGCAGGATGACTGAGGTAACAAGTCTATTCTACATCACAGATAATTGTTTACCAAGTATTTGGGTTGTTTCATTCCATTAAAAAGATCATTCAACAATTTTTCCTGGAACTTTTGACTTATATATATATATATATATATATATATATATATATATATATATATATATATATATATATATATATATTTATATATATATATATATATATATATATATATATATATATACATACACACATATATGCAATTCTCATGATAAAGACATCATTGCAATAACCAACAAATTATCAACACTGCCACAGACATTCATGAGAGACATTACTTTTAAACAGCGCACAAGCATCATGGGAAAACGAAATATGCAATGGGAAATATATTTGTAAATGTATTTACTGTGAAAATATATATATTTCCCCAAAACGCCGAAGGGTTCCTGTTGCAACAAAATCTCTTTGTTGCTCTGAAAATGATTGCAACAAGACAAGTACATTTTGAACTTGCTATGTTTAATGAATTTAAGACTACAACTTATTTATTTCTGCGGGCACAAAAGAGAGAGAGAGAGAGAGAGAGAGAGAGAGAGAGAGAGAGAGAGAGAGAGAGAGAGAGAGAGAGAGAGAGAGAGAGAGGACTAAGCTGTAATGCAACAGGAAATCCTTTGTTGTGACCTCCCTAAGAATTTGCACAGTAGCAACTGGTCAATAGAGGGTGCGTTTCATATATCATATATATATATATATATATATATATATATATATATATATATATATATATATACATATATATCATATATATATATATATATATATATATATATATATATATATATATATATATATATATATATAAAAAGCATGAGATTCCGACATTTTCATCCTAAACAGACAAAGAAACTTACTACTATTATGTACTCAAAGTATTAAGTATGAACGCAAAATGTAAATATAAAAAATTACGTACTGTAGATACAATGTTTATCATACTATGGGATACAATGAAACTTGCCACTATTGTGTATTATAAATATTAAACATGAACAGAGTATGCAAATATAAAAAAATTATGTAGATACAACGTTCATCATACCAGTGATCAACAAGATATCAACAAGTGATCATAAAGGTTAACAAGTGATCAGTAAGTGATCTACACGTGATCAATAAACGAACAACAATTGACAAGTGATTAGCAAGATATCAGCAGTGGTCAATAAGTGAGCAACAATATATCAACAACTGATCAATAAGTGATCAAATCATGATCAGTAAGTGATCAACTAGTGATCAACAAGATATCAACAAGTAATCAACAAGTGATCAATAAGTGATCAACATGATATGAACAAGTGATCAATAAGTGATTAAGATGTGATCAACAAGACATCAACAGGTGATCAACAAGTGATCAACAACATATCAACAAGTGATCAATAAGTGATCAAGAAGATATCAACAAGTGATCAATAAGTGATCAACAAGTAATCAGTAAGTGATCAAGTGATCGACAACATATCGATAAGTGATCAAAAAGATCTCAACAAGAAAACAAGTGATCAATAAGTGATCAACAAGATAACAGCAAGTGATGAACAAGTGATCAATAAGTGAACAACAAATAGTCAGTAAGTGATAAACAAGTAATCAACAAGATGTCAATAAGTGATCAACAGGTGAACAGTAAGTGATCAACAAGTTATCAATAAGTGATAAACAAAATATCAACAAGTGATCATTTAGTGATCAACAAGTGATCAGTGAGTAATCAACAAGATATCAACAAGTGATCAACAAATGATCAATAAGTGATCAAGAATTGATCATAAAAATATCAACAAGTGATCAATAACTGAGCAAAAAGATATGAACAAGTGATGAACAAGTAATCAATAAGTGATCAACAATTAATCAGTAAGTGGTGAACAAGTGATCACCAAGTGATCAGTAAGTGATAAAGATATCAACAAGTGATCAAATAATGATCAACAAGTGATCAACAAGATATTAACAAGTGATCAATAAGTGATCAACAAGTGATCAATAAGTGATCAAGTGATTGACAAGATATCAACAAGTGATCAGCAAGTGATCAAGAAGTGATCAACAAGATATCAACACGTGATCAATAAGTGATCGTACGTGATCAACAAGATATCAACAAGTGATCAACAAGTGATCAGTTAAGTGATCAACAAGATATCAACAAGTAATCAACAAGTGATCAGTAAGTGATAAATAAATGATCAAGTGACCAATAAGTGATCAACAAGTGATCAGTAAGTGATTAAAAGATGATCAAAAAGATATCAACAAGTGATTAGTAAGTGACCAACAAAATATTCAGTAAAGGTTCAACAAGTGATTAACAAGTGATCAGAAAGTACTCAACAAGTGATCAACAAGATATCATCAAGATAAGAACTAATCAACAAGTGATGAGTAAATGATCAACAAGTGATGAAAAAGATATCAAAAAGTGATTAACAAATGATCAACAAGAGATTAAAAAGTGATCAACAAGAGATTAAAAAGTGATCAACAAGATATCCACAAGTGATGAACAAGTGATCAATAAGCGATCAGTAAGTGATCAAAGTGATCATCAAGATATCAACAAGAGATCAACAAGTGATCAACAAGGGACCAGTAAGTGATCAACAAGTGATCAACAGGATATCAACAAGTGATCAACAAGTGATGAACAAGTGATCAATAAGTGATCAAGAAGATATCAACAAGAGATCAATAATTGATCAACAAGTGATCAGTAAGTGACCAAGTGATCGATAAGATATCAACAAGTGATCAATAAAGATTAGTAAGTGATCAGCAAGTGATCAACAAGATTTCAACAAGTTATCAACAAGCGATCAATAAGTGATCAACAAGATACCATCAAGATATGAACAAGTGATCAACAAGTGATCAAAAAGATACCAACAAGTGATCAATAAGTGATCAACAACTTAATCAGAATGTGATCAACTGGTGCTCAGTAAGATATCAATAAGTGATCAACAAATGATCAGTAAGTGATCAATCGATTGACAAGATATCAACAAGTGATCAACAAGTGATCAATAAGTGATCAACAAGATAACAAGTGATCAACAAGTGAGCAGGTGATCAACAAGATATCAACAAGTGACCAATAAGTGATCAACAAGATATCAACAAGTGATCAACAAGTTACAAGTAAGTGATCAACAAGTGATCAGTAAGTGATCAAGATATCAGCAAGCTATCAACAAGTGATTAATAAGTGAGCAACAAGATATCATAAAATGATCAAGAAGTGGTCAATAACTGATCAACAAGTGATCAGAAAGAGATCAAGAAGTGATCATAAAGTGAGGAACACATGATCAACAAGATATCAATAAGTGATCAATAAGTGACCAACTAGATATGAACAACTAATCAATAAGTGATCAACAAGTGATCAGTAAGTGATCAACAAGTAATCAACAAGATATCAACAAGTAATCAACAAGTGATCAATAAGTTATAAACACGATATCAATGAGTGATCAACGAGTGATCAACAAGTGATCAGTAAGTGATCAGCCAATGATCAGCAAGTGATCAAAAGTTATCAACAAGGGATCAATAAGTGATCAGTAAGGGATAAACAAGAGATCAAGATATCAACAAATGATCAATAAATGTTAAACAAGATATCATCAAGATATCAACAGGTGATCAATAATTCATCAGTAAGTGATCAACAAGTGATCAACAAGATATCAAGTGATAAACAAATGATCAGTAAGTGATCAACAAGTGATCAATAGGATATCAACACGTGATCAATAAGCGATCAACAAGTGATCAGTAAGTGATCAAGTTATTGACAAGATATCAACAAGTATATAATTGGTCAACAAGGAATCAATGAATGATCAACAGGTGATCAACAAGTGATCAGTAAATGATTAAGTGATTGACAAGTGATCAAAAAGTGATAAGAAAGTGATCCACAAGCAATCAGTAAGTGATCAACAAGATATCAACAAGTGATCAATAACTGAGCAACAAGACATCAACAAGTGATCAGTAAGTGATCAACAAATGATCAGTAAGTGACTAACAAGTGGCAAGTGATCAACAACATATCAACAAGTAATCAATAAGTGAGTAACAAGTTACCAACAACTGATCAACAAGTGATCAGTAAGTGATCAACAAGTGATAAACAACATAACAAGTAATCAACAAGTGATCAATAAATGATCAACAAGATATCAACAAGTGATCAGTAAGTGGCCAACAAGATATGAACAAGTGATCAATAAGTGATCAATAAGTGAACAAGAAGTGATCAACAAGAAATCAACAGGTGATCAACAAGTGATCAAGATATTAACAAGTGATAAACAAGTGATCAATAAGTGATCAATAAGATATCAACAAATGATCAACAAGTGATCAGTAAGTGATCAAGTGATCAACAAGATATCAACAAGTTATCAATAAGTGATCAAGAAAATATAAACAAGACATCAAGTGATCAATAAGTGATCAACATGTGATCATTAAGTGATCAACAAGTGATCAGTAAGTGATCAACAAGTGATTAACAAGATATAAACAAGTGATCAATAAGTGATCAGTAAGTTATCAACAAGTTATCAACAAGTGATGAACAAGATATTAACAAGTGATCAACAAGATATCAACAAGTGATCATCAAGTGATCAACAAGTGATCATCAAGTGATCAACAAGTGATCGACAAGATATCAACAATCTGATCGACAAGATATCAACAATTAATAAGTGATTAGTAAGTGATGAACAAGTGATTAGTAAGTGATGAACAAGTGATCAGTAAGTGATCAACAAGTGATCAGTAAGTTATTAACAGTGATCAACAGTACGTGATCAAGTAAGTGACCAACAGGTGATCAGTTATGTGATCAAGTGATCAAAAGTGACCAACAAGTGATCAACAAGTGATCAACAAGTGATCAGTAAGTGATCAACAAGTGATCAGTAAGTGACCAACAAGTGATCAAAAAGATCAACAAGTGATCAACAAGATACCAACAAGTGATCAGTAAGTGATCAGTAAGTGATCAATAAGTGATTAATAAGTGATCAACAAGTGATCAAGAAGTAATCAACAAGTGATCAGTTTGTGATTAACAAGTCATTAATGATATGTCAACAAGTGATCAACAAGTGATCAGTTAGTGATCAATAAGTGATCAGTAAATGATCAACAAGTGATCAGTACATGATCAACAAGTGATCAAAAAGATCAACACGATACCAACAAGTGATCAATAAGTGATCAACTAGTGATCAGTAAGTGATTAGTAAGTGATCAACACGTGATCAACGAGATGTCAACAAGTGATCGACGAGATGTTAACAAGTGATCAATAAGTGATCAACAAGTGATCAATAAATGATTAGTAAGTGAGCAACAAATGATCAGTAAGTGATCAACAAGTGATCAGTTAGTGATCAACAAGTGATCGACAAGATACCAACAATTAATAAGTGATCAATAAGTGATTAGTAGTGATGAACAAGTGATCAGTAAGTGATCAACAAGTGATTAGTAAGTGATCAACGAGTGATCAGTAAGTTATTAACAAGTGATCAGTAAGTGATCAAGAAGTGACCAACAAGTGATCAGTTAGTGATCAACAGGTGATCAGTAAGTGACCAACAAGTGATCAAAAAGATCAACAAGTGATCAACAAGATACCAACAAGTGATCAATAAGTGAACAACAAGTGATCAGTAAGTGATTAGTAAGTGATCAGTAAGTGATTAGTAAGTGATCAACAAGTGATCAGTAAGTGATCAGTAAGTGATCAACAAGTGATCAATAAGTAATCAACAAGTGATCAGTTAGTGATTAACAAGTGATTAAGGAGATATCAACACGTGATCAATAAGTGATTAGTAAGTGATCAACAAGTGATCAGTAAGTGATAACAAGTGATCAGCAAGTGATAACAAGTGATCAGTTAGTGATCAATAAGTGATCAGTAAGTGATCAACAAGTGATCAGTACATGATCAACAAGTGATAAAAAAGATCAACAAGTGATCAACAAGATACCAACAAGTGATCAACTAGTGATCAGTAGGTGATTAGTAAGTGATCAACAGGTGATCAACGAGATGTCAACAAGTGATCAACAAGATCAACAAGTGATCAATAAGTGATCAATAAGTGTGTTAGGAGTTATCTCCCTTTTTTATGTTCTTGTTGTAAGCTGCTATTCCTGCATATAACTTTTTGTTCGCTGAAGTATTTTTTATTTCTTCTGATATATTTTGTTCGTCGTCGTAAAAAATCTAAGTTCGTTTTGTAGAATTTCGTTTCACTGTAACTTAAATAATTGCACTGATAATTTCATTAATGTTCGTTTGTTTCGTCTCGCCTTCTGGATCCAAATAAGCTGCCACCATTTGTTAGGAGTTATCTCCCTTTTTTATGTTCTTTGTTATATGTTTGTATAGATTTTAGTCTTTCTCTTCTTACCTTGGTTTCTTTCGAGGTGTCTTTCAGATCGCTTCACGGATGATGTGCTATCTTTGTATATTTTTATTCCTTTTAAGTATTGATATCTCTCAGAAAGGCGTATAGAGACGAGATCGGTAATTTCTTCACTTTAATTAGTACTTAGTATTATAAAGATCAGTACAAAATTAACAAGTTACAATGATAGAAACGAATTACTCTTGAATCAGTCTATATGGGGAACACTGAAGCGAGGGAGACGTACTCTCCCTTGAAGGACACAGTTCTTACTCTTCTCTCCTCGTAGGTCTCTAACTCATCGAACCCTCAGAAAAACTTGCTACCTGCAATCTCCACCTCCTTCTAGCCTTATTGGAAGGACTAATCAGCAAGGCCTCCCCTTCAAGTAGCTGATTGGAAGGACTGTAGTGGGTGTGATTCAAATCTCTCCTTAGAGGACTTGATAGGAGGTGATCTTAGGAGGGTGTGTGAAAGACCCCTCCCACACATAATTGATTGGAGGTTGAAGAAGTACATCACTTGGGCCAACCCCCAAATTCCTGGAACTTCCACGAAAACACCTTTCTGAGAAGGCGGGGCTATAGAATCAGCTGTTGTAAGCATTTAGACTGTGCTGACTCATGTTTTGGTTAGCTTCAATCGCGAGGCCATTATTTCTCACTTTTACGACTGTTTTTATGGCTCCAACACGATATACTGCAATGGTTCATGTAAACATCCCGCGTATTGATATCATGGCACAACAGCATTTGGGCGTTATCACTGTGTTCTTTGCCTCTCTCTTTATTCTTATTTCTCTCTCCTTCTCTCTCCTAACTTTTTCTCTTTCTATCTCTCTCTCTCTCTTCTATTTAATTTCCCTATCTATTCTACACCACAACAAGTGATCAACAAGTGATCAATAAGTGATTAGTAAGTGAGCAACAAGTGATCAGTAAGTGATCAACAAGTGATCAGTTAGTGATCAGTAAGCGATCAGTAAGTGATCAAAAAGATCACCATGTGATCAACAAGATACTGACAAGTGATCAATAAGTGATCAACAAGTGACCAGTAAATGATTAGTAAGTGATCAACAAGTGATCAGTAAGTGATCAACAAGTGATTAGTAAGTGATCAACAAGTGATCAATAAGTGATCAAGTGATCAATTAGGGATCAATAAGTGATCAACAAGTGATCAATAAGTGATCAGTAAGTGATCAACATGTGATTCTAAGTGATGAACAAGTGATTAGTAAGTGATCAACAAGTGATCAGTTAGTGACCAACAAGTGATCAGTAAGTGATCAACAAGTGATCAAAAAGATCAACAAGATACCGACCAGCGATCAACAAGTGATCACCAACTGATCAATAAGTGATTAGTAAGTGATCAAGAAGAGAAGTGTAAGTGATCAATAAGACATCAACAAGTGATCAGTAAGTGATTAGTATGTGATCAACAAGTGATCATCAAGATATCAACAAGTGATCAACAAGTGATTAGTAAGTGATCAACAAGTGATCAGCAAGTGATCAACGAGATATCAACAAGTGATCAATAAGTGAAGAAGTAATCAGTAAGTGATCAAAAAATCAACAAGTGATCAACAAGTGATCAACAAGTGGCCATTTTCGTTCCATCCCAAAATCATGGAGTTTTACTGAATGCTTTTATTTATTATTTCTTTATTTTTTATTTATCTGTATAATTATTTATTTGTTTTTATTTGTATTCCTAAATATTTGTATACAATGTATATTATTATTATTATTATTATTATTATTATTATTATTATTATTATTATTATTATTATTAGCTTATTTATACACCTTCACAGAAGACTCATCAGCAGCTTGTTAACCCCCTCTCTCTCTCTATTTATCGTTCTTTGTCACACCACACACACACACACACAATATACATACACACACATATATATATATATATATATATATATATATATATATATATATATATATATCTATATGTTTATTTTTATATGACATGAAGCATAAATAATAAACAGGCAATTGATACCAACATTCACAAAAAAACAAACTAAGAATGAAAGAAACAATTAATTCTAGAAACAATTAAAAAAACAAAAAATAAAAAAAATCATACCTTTTACTTTTAGTGTTCTACAGTGAATGTTTATTATTCACTATACACTGTATATATATAGCATTTCGATGTTACAATGGTATAAAGGTTCTAGGTTACTAAGGAGAGAGAGAGAGAGAGAGAGAGAGAGAGAGAGAGAGAGAGAGAGAGAGAGAGAGAGAGAGAGAGAGAGAGAGAGATTCAAATATTAAACCAAAAATATTAATTCCTGAGGATGGTAAGGGGAAATTACAGTTCTGGGGAAAAATATTATTTATAGAGAACTTACGCACTAATTTTTTATTTTTATTTTCCATATAGATAGATAGACTGATAAATTTGACAGATAGAGATATAGTTATATTCCACTTCAAATGTCAAGTTGAAAATATTTTTGCCTGAGGATGGTAAGTAAAAATTACACACAGTGTAAAAATTTTTTTTAAATGGAATGGTAGATAAATGGACAGATAGATAGACAGATAGAAAGATAGATAAAAAAAGATATATAAATATAACGGACCAAAGAAATTTGATTTCCTCCAAACTAATTCCATGGAAACAATTCCTGAGCTAATTCCTGTTATTAACCAAATTCTGTTCAGCCCATTTGGTTCCCCCAATTTCCTTGGAACAAATTTCTGAAGCAAACAGGAAAAGATGCTGTTAACTAAATAAGGAAAACTGTGAGCATATTTTGGGGAATTAAATTCCTCGTAGTGGTTCATCTCTCTCTCTCTCTCTCTCTCTCTCTCTCTCTCTCTCTCTCTCTCTCTCTCTCTCTCTCTCAAATATATATATATATATATATATATATATATAATTATTAATTTTGTTCTAATTCTAATTTTGTTCTCTCTCTCTCTCTCTCTCTCTCTCTCTCTCTCTCTCTCTCTCTCTCTCTCGCGCCTTGAGAGGAGGCCCTTGGGAATGGCATTCTACATTATTTCAATCCTAGAGAACGGAGAGACCTACCTGCATAAGATTAGAAAGAAAGGATAGATGGTGATAACGTGAAATATATATATTGAAATATATTTCTTTAAGTTATTATCAAAATCTAAGTAAATATATCACACGTATACACAAATTGGCAGTCTTGTTAATCTAAGAAATATATCTACACAAAACGAGGAGAAAGAATAACGAATAGACAGGAATAAACAAAAATAACCTAAACGATAAAATGGTAAAAGAATGAGTCACCTTTGCCCCGAAACAAAAAAAAAAAAAAAATTTCTGAGCATTACAGAATCAGTCCACCTTGTTACAGGAACGCTGTAATGAACTGCAGGGATCAGCCGCCGACCAATAGCAGAATACGTCTCAATTACAGCCGTTATTATTACAGTTTAATCCTCTGTAAATCACCTGTAATGACTTGCAATATCGATGGTTCTGTGATTTCTTTTGTGGTAATCATAGTTCTTTAGTTTTCTGTACTACTGAGATGGCTTTGTCTGTCCGTCCGCACTTTTATGTCCGTCCTCAGAGCTTAAAAACTGCTGAGGCTAGAGGGCTGCAAATTGGTAGGTTGATCAACCACCCTCCAATCATCAACCATATCAAATTGCAGCCCTCTACCCTCCTTAGTAGTTTTTTTTTATTTAAGGTTAAAGTTAGCCATGATCGTGTGCCTGGTAAATCACTGGGCCGTGGCTGAAAGTTTCATGGGCTGTGGTTCATACAGCATTATACGCTGCACAGAAAATCCGAATGAGCCGAAGAAATTCGGCGCATTTTTTTTATTGTTTGATCTTATGTATTATATAAATGCCATTCAATTTAGCAGGATAAAATTAGGATAAGATAAGGGTAAAATAAGGTATAAGGTACCAAGGTAAAGTAAGGATAACACAATGGTTAAACAAGGCATATGGCATAAGGTATAAGGTGCAAGATAACTGATTATCTGAATTATCAATAAATTGGCGTTTCAGTACTAAGCCTGATATTTATATTAATGGGAGTTATTTGAACCTCGTTCAAAGAGACATAGTAGGGAATGGATCTAAAATCCTTGAGGTCTGCTGAAGGGTTGACTGGACTTTGTAGAGTGCATGAAAGGAGAAGTTACTGGCCTGGTGAAAGATTATACACAGGTTTTAAGATTTAATTCCGAGGTTAAGTTCTGCACTGGACGTTGGGATATGTATATATATATATATATATATATATATATATATATATATATATATATATATATATATATATATATATATATATATATATATATATATAATGTGTGCATGGATCCTCTTTCGAATATCCTCCTTTCTATTCCCAACTCCTTCAATTCAGAATAAGGTGTTAATGGTTCCTCAAAAATGAATGCAAAAAGCTTGTCCATAAAAAAAAAAAAAAATTCGGGCCTTTCGCTCATTTTCCAATTAAATTTCTGAGTCATTCGGTTCAGATCTCACCTTTTTTTAGAAGTGTTCCGAGAATTCTCTCTCTCTTTTCTCTCTCTCTCTACAGCCATCAAACTGCTCTTCTTTCTACTCTCACACACACACACACACACACACACACACACACACATATATATATATATATATATATATATATATATATATATATATATATATATATATATATATATATATATATATATATATATTATATATATATATTATATATATATATATATATATATATATATATATATATATATATATATATTATATATATATATATATATATATATATATATATATATATATATATATATATATATATAAATTGCACCTCTATATATAACCCAAGTTTTCAATAAACAAAAATGAATATATTTTCATGTAGCTTAAAAATTACATCAATTAAAAACATTTTTGCGCAGATATTTTTATTCTTTCTGAATAAGCACACCGAAAATAAAGGATATTTTTTAACTAACTGTAAAACATTTTCGAAAAATATCTTTGTGTTGATTTGAAAGCAGCTGAGTTTTGGGAACACAGAAGAGATATATACCCACGATTAATTAATATCTTATTAATATTTTGTATAATATTTTAATATTGATGGCAAATCGTAAAAATGTAGAAAAAATTCTTAACACATCTCATTAAAATCAGGGAAAAATTAATATTTAAATAAAAAAAATAAATGAATCATTCACCTTTTACAGACTAATTCAAATGCTAAAGAATGCTTTTTTCCACTGTTATTAAACTGCATTAATTATTTTCCATTATTCATCATTAAATTTAATATGTCCACTACTTTCTCTTCAGTATATAAATTAAGAAAATAAAAAGTATTCACAGTTATAATAAAAATTCACGAACATGCAGTTAACTTTTAAATGAAATAAAATATATAGGATTTCCAGTAATTTTCATTTTAAATATTCCCTAACTTTTTCTCCTGTTTAATGTCAAAGAAATAAAAATAATAAAAACATTGAAGGTTTTCAGCAAGAAATTGATGAAAAGATCCACGTTTTCAATTCAAGTATTAACCCAACCATAATCAAACATTTTCTCTGCAAATTTCCTCTAATTTCAGTATAAAATCTTTGAAATTTATTTAAGAAAAATTTTTTTTATTCGTCTTACTAAAATTCTCACTGTTCTAACTAAAAATTCAATAAAAGGCAATAGATTTAAAAAAATATACCGAATATTCAGTTATTTTCATGTAAATTTTCCCACAACCTTTCCTTTGCATATTCTGAGAGTAATAAAAAGAATTAAAAGATTGAAGGCATTGTGCAAGAAATAATAAAATAAAATCCATATTTTTACTTCTGGTATTTAACCCAACTATAATCAACCTTTTTCTCTGCAAATTTCCTCTAATTTCATTGTAAAATCTTTTAATTTTGATTCAAACAATTCTTTTTATTTATCTTACAAACCACTTTACCTAAACTGACCTAGAAAAATGCTATTATAAATTAAACAAGGCATCTGATACGTAACTGCCTCCACGACTCTTAATGAGGTGAGATTAAGTACCACAGAATATAATTAGAGGAGGAGGTAATTAGCCTTTGGTCGAATTAGATAAATGATTAGCTAATCTGAGTTTTAACGGAGATGGACTGGCTGTTCTTCTTCAATTAATATAGACTGGATAATCTGAGACTTTGGTTGGAGCTTAGCTAATCTAACTCCTAAAGGTTAGATAGATTGGCTAATCTGGTGATTCTGATTGGGGAATATTAGCTAACTAAGCTCTTTTAGTAATGGAAAATGGTCCATTTTAACTCTTTAAATGGAGAGGCAAGGGCTATTTATATGGAAGGTAATTTTGACTCTTTAAATGGAGAGGGGAAGGCTATTTAAAGGGAAGGTAATTCTGGCTCTTTAAATGGAGAGGATGACTATTTAAATGGAAGGTAATTCTGGCTCTTTAAATGCAGAGGGGAAGGCTATTTAAATGTAAGGTAATTCTGGCTCTTTAAATGGAGAGGGGAAGGCTATTTAAATGGATAGTAATTTTGACTCTTTAAGTGGAGAGGGAAAGGCTATTTAAATAGAAGGTAATTCTGGCTCTTTAATGGAGCGGGGAAGGCTATTTAAATGGAAGGTAATTTTGACCCTTTAAATGGAGAGGGGGAAGACTATTTAAATGGAAGGTGACCCTGGCTATTTAAATGGAGAGGGAAGGCTATTTAAATGGAAAGTCATTTTTGACTCTTTAAATGGAGAGGGGAAAGCTATTTAAATGGAAGGTAATTCTGGCTCTGTAAATGGAGAGGGGAAGGCTATTTAAATTGAAGGCAATTCTGGCTCTTTAAATAGAGAGGGGAAGGCTATTTAAATGGAAGATTATTTTCACTTTAAATGGAGAGGTGAAGGCTATTTCAATGAAAATTAATTCTGGCTCTTTAAATGGGGAGGGGAAGGCTGTTTCAATGGAAGGTAATTTTGACTCTTTAAATGGAGAGGGGAAGGCTATTTAAATGGAAGGTAATTCTGGCTCTTTAAATGGAGAGGGATGGCTATGTAAATGGAAGTTAATGGATATTCCATTCTATTTTATATTAAAGAACTGACCTATTATTCTTTAAATGGAGGCAGGTGACTATTCTTATAGTTTTATAACTGACTATCTATTCCCATTCCCGTTTATGAAGAAATGAGAGCTTTTGTCTTCTTATAAATTTATTATTTCAATTTCTGATGTACAAAGGGACCAAGTATTTGCCTTATATTAATTATAACTTCTTTTTATGGTGTAAAGACGCGTTTTATCTTGTCTTCATTCAAAGAAAATTAAATTGTGGGTTTCTAGGCAACAGACTGTTTTTCCAAATCAATCTTCTCAATCATACGGATCCAGTTATTTTGTAATTATTCCCCACACCCACACAACTGTCCTATTACCTACAGTCATACACCTTCCCATTTCCCACACCAATATCCCCCACATTTCCCACACTGCTCTAGGATGCTCTCTAGGATACCTAGTGTACATAACCTGACCCCTGACCTGCTGAGAAGCATCGAGAACTTTCATTATCCAAGATTATATTTTAAGTTCGTTGTGCCTCTGCCAGCCTGTCTGTCAGTCTGTCTGTCACTAAGAACAGCTAATTAGATTTGAGTGTCAGCCATAATCTAGATCTAAAGCAAAGGATAATTGTTTTCTAGGATAAGATCCTTACACCGTAGTTTATATGCATTGCTAAACTTTAAATTACATGAATGCCACTGAGATATGAAACATGTTTAAAGGAGGTTCTGCAACCAAAATATATTATTATTATTATTATTATTATTATTATTATTATTATTATTATTATTTAACTAAGCCCCTCTGAAAGATAAACACATATAAGAATCATATAGATATACCATAAAATTATGCAAGAGATACACATACTATATTTGATAAAACGTTTAAAAGAGTTCATCTAACAAAGCATTATTATTATTATTATTATTATTATTATTATTATTACTTTAATGTTTAATCTACTTTTTAAGCCATAAATACCTGTCAGTTATTAGAACATATATACTTTATCTTGCAAACATTTAATCTACTTTTTACACACTAATTACCTGCCACTTTTAAGCCCGTATCTGCTAATTAATATTTTCATCTTATCATGTAAACATTCCACCTATAATTTGCATAATAATGTTCCACCAAAAACAAATTTGGGAAATCTCTGAAGACTCGTCAGGTGAAAAAAAAATGATTCATTATCATAATCATTTTGGCTAAAGTGAAAAAATTATTTTTTTTAAAATCTTTGTTCAAAATAATCCCTTGTGGTTAATTTAATCATGATTGTTTTTCCTGAATATTTTTTTTCTAATTACGCTTGAAATCTGTTATGTGACTTGGTTTTCAATCTGGTTCTATTCTTCTCGCGCGACAAAGTTTACTTTGGATGAGAGAGAGAGAGAGAGAGAGAGAGAGAGAGAGAGAGAGAGAGAAGAATATAGAAAGAAATTAGAAATACACCCTTATTAGAGAGAGAGAGAGAGAGAGAGAGAGAGAGAGAGAGAGAGAGAGAGAGAGTTTGGAAAATAAACAAATATATACATAAACATATAAATTGATTAATTCATTAATAAACAATACAAAAAAATCATCTTTGACAAACCTGATCTATGTTTCAGTTCAAACACAAGAAAAAAATGTAAGAACTGACTAACAAACATCCAGACAGTATCTCTCTTCTTCCTCTGCCCCAACACCCCACCCCATCAAACGTCTAACTTCCACTCCAAGAAGAAGTAAATCCCTGTCTGACCCTGAAACACCATAGAACTGACACAAATCCTTCCTTCTTCTTCCCAACTCCGGAGTAAACCTTCCCCTGGACCCGGAAGATAAAAGGGCACTCAGCTCTCTTCATTCGCCTTCCATCAGCTATGATGTGACCCGGGTCTCACGCATAACTTCGTCAGCAGAATTCCTGAACAAAAGTTTTCTTTTTTTCTGTTGTGTTTGAGGGGAGGCAGGACAGGCCTCTGGCCTTGGTATGCTGTTATGAGTGTTTTTGTTTCATGTTACGTTATACATTATATATATATATATATATATATATATATATATATATATATATATATATATATATATATATATATAACATATTACTATATACATATAGTCCTTTAATACCAATTCACTCTACACAGGAAGAGGTATAGTATATATATATATATAGCTTTATATATATATATATGAATATAGTGATATATAAATAGTCATATATATATATATATATATATATATATATAGAGAGAGAGAGAGAGAGAGAGAGAGAGAGAGAGAGAGAGAATACTTACAATTCCCTCTGGACATACAAATTTA
>NC_089774.1:1417142-1419548 GCF_040412425.1 Macrobrachium rosenbergii
TCTTTTGTACGGACAGCTACTTTTGAAAACCAACTCCACCCCACTCCAGTTAATGGCATGCCCTGTATTTCTGATATGTAGGAAAATTCCCGAACTCTCCAGCGTAACTACTGATCTTTTGTGCTCTGTTATTCTTTGCGAGGCGATCTACCTGTCTCGCCTACGTAGATGTCCTGACAATTACTACGGTATCTTGTAAACTCGGTTTCTTCCCTTTTGTTATTTAAGTATACGTTAACGGCGAACTCGATGGTTGGGATAATGGAAAATGAAAGGATTGTTAGGCCTGAGTTGCTCGGAGGCCTTTTGGATGTTTTCATCAACGGGAAGCTTTATTTTGTTGTTGAAATCTATTTTGTCTGTTGTGAGTGGGACCTTTATAGTATATTTTATTCGCTTTGTTAATAGCCCTCTCGATAATGTGTGGTGGATATAGCAGTTGCGTTAGGTGTTGGCGGATCGTGTTAAATTCTTTATCCAGGTACTCATTTTGAACATATCCTAAGTCCTCTGAGGAATAAGTTGCACCCTACCATGATTTTTGGAGACGTCGTGGTAGCTTAAGAAATGAATGGAGGAGACAGCGAAGGTGGGTTTCTATATACTGTAAATGCATACCTGTTCTGTTTTCTTATGATCAGTACATCTAGGAACGGCAGTTTTCCGTCCTTTTCCCATTCTGTTTTAAATTTTATGGTCGGAACTACTTGAATTTAGCCTATTAAAAAATTCATTAAGTCCCCAGCTATTGTCCCAGAAAGTAAAAGATATCATCTACGTATCTAAGCCTGATCATATTATGGGGTTTGATAGACTGACAAAGTTCTGTTTCGAAATATTCCATGTACAAGTTTGCTAGAAGGGGTGATAGAGGACTTCCCATGCTACAGCCAAATTTTTGTTTTGTTTTCTTTCAATGGTAATTTTTACAAAACAAAAATTTGGCTGCATGTCCTCTATCACCCCTTCTAGCAAATTTCATGGAATATTTCTGAAACAGAACTTTTGTCGTCTATCAAACCCCATAAAATTATCTGGCTTAGATAATAGATGATATCTTTACTTTCAGACAATAGCTGGGGGACTTACAGCTAAGTTCCGAATAAAATTTAAAACAAATGGGAGATTTGAAATTGTCTTAGATGTACCTAAGGATAAAAATAGTTCCAACTGCCTCCGTAAAATTTAAAATTTAAACAGAATGGAAAAGGATAAAGAATTTTAATACGATCCGCCAAAAACGCAACTGCTATATCCACCACACATTATCGAGAGGGCTATTAACAAAGGAATAAAATATACTATAAAGGTCCCACTCACAACAGACAAATAGATTTCAACAACAAAATAAAGCTTCCGTACGATGAAAACATCCAAAAGGCCTCCGAGCAACTCAGGCCTAACAATCCTTTCATTTCCATTATCCCAAATCCATCGGGAGTTCGCTCGTTAACGTATACTTAAATAACAAAAGGGAAGAAGCCGGAGTTTACAAGATACCGTGTAGTAATTGTCAGGACATCACGAGGCGAGACAGGTAGATCGCTCGCAAAGAATAACAGAGCACAAAAGATCAGTACGTTACGCTTCAGAGAGTTCGGGAATTTTCCTACATATCAGAAATACAGGGCATGTCATTAACTGAGTGGGGTGAGTTGGTTTTCAAAAAGTAGCTGTCCGCACAAAAGAAGGATGCTGGAATCTGCTATCATCAATCAAACCAACAATATGAACCTGTCAGGAGGACATTAAAATTGGATGACATCGACACCTTAACCTCAAACCCTCATGAAGAAGATGACCCAGGAAACGCGACCGCCAGATCCATCGCCAACGGGAGCTAATGAGGCCAAAAACCACTGGGAATTTGGCCATTCTCCTCCCTTAAGAAACGCCACCCATAACATCGAGGCCTAGGCCACAGCTTTATGTTTTTGTATATATACCATTGTAACTTCCACCTGTCCATATTCTACCAGTGAACTGAAGGCACAGAAGCAGTGCCTGAAATATAGGTTTCAACGTTTAAATATATGGCCTTCTTATATTCATAAACTGTAGTATTACAGGAAAAGACATTCATATATATATATATATATATATATATATATATATTATATATATATTTTATATATACTGTATAGTATATATATATATAAATATATATATATATATATATATATATATATATATATATATATATATATATAATATATATATATATACATATATATATATATATATATATATATATATATATATATGTATATACACATAGACAAACACAAAACGATAATGTCATGGCAATGATAAACAATGAAAAAATAAATGATTTTGCTGATTCATGAAGCACCTCTGATATCTACCTATAAAATCGAAATTAAATGCCCAGTTGCGCCTATAAAA
>NC_089774.1:1420048-1441049 GCF_040412425.1 Macrobrachium rosenbergii
GTGGTGGTGGAAGTTGAAGTAGGAGTTGGGGTGGTGGTGGTGGAAGTTGAAGTAGGAGTTGGGGTGGTGGTGGTGGAAGTTGAAGTAGGAGTTGGTGGTGGTGGTGGTGGAAGTTGAAGTAGGAGTTGGGTGGTGGTGGTGGAAGTTGAAGTAGGAGTTGGGGTGGTGGTGGTGGAAGTTGAAGTAGGAGTTGTGGTGGTTGTGGTGGAAGTTGAAGTAGGAGTTGGGGTGGTGGTGGTGGAAGTTGAAGTAGGAGTTGTGGTGGTGGTGGTGGAAGTTGAAGTGGGAGTTGGGGTGGTGGTGGTGGAAGTTGAAGTAGGAGTTGGGGTGGTTGTGGTGGAAGTAGGAGTTGGGGTGGTTGTGGTGGAAGTTGAAGTAGGAGTTGGGGTGGTTGTGGTGGAAGTTGAAGTAGGAGTTGTGGTGGTTGTGGTGGAAGTTGAAGTAGGAGTTGGGGTGGTGGTGGAAGTTGAAGTGGGAGTTGGGGTGGTTGTGGTGGAAGTTGAAGTAGGAGTTGTGGTGGTGGTGGTGGAAGTTGAAGTAGGAGTTGTGGTGGTGGTGTGGTTGTTGTGGTGTGGTTGTTGGGGGTGGGAGTGGGAGTGGTTGTTGTGGGTGTGGTTGTGGAAGTTGAGTGGGAGTTGTGATTGTGAGATGGGAGTTGAGGTGGTTGTTGAAGTGGGACTGTGGAAGTGGGGTTTGTTGTGGTTGTGGAAGTTGAAGTGGGAGTTGAGATGGTTGTGGGATTGGAAGTGGGGTGAGGTGGTTGTGGAGTTAAAGTTGAAGTGGAGTTGAGTTATTTGAAGTTGAAGTAGGAGTTAGGGTTATTTGTTGTAAGTTGTAGTGGAGTTGTGGTGGTTGTGGAAGTTAGTGTTGTTATGAAGTGTGGTTGTGGGATTGAAGAAGTGTGAGTTGAGGTTTGCTGTGGAGTTGTGGGAGTTGAGGTGGATGTGGGAAGTTGAAGTTGAAGTGGAGTTGAGGTGTTGTTGTAGGTGTGGTTGTGGAAGAGGAGTTGGAGTTAGTGGAGATTGAAGTGGAGTTATGTTGTGAAGCTAGAAGAGGAGTTGAGGAAATTATTTGTAGTAGCTGTGGTTATTAAAAGATTGAAGTAGGAGTTGCAAGATGGTTGTGGAAGTTGAAGTGGAGTTAGAGGTTAGTTATTGAAGGTGTAGTTGTGGAGGTTGAGTGGGAGTTGGGGAGTGTGGTTGTGGTGTAGTTGTGGAAGTTAATGTGGTTGGCTGGAAGTTGAAGTGGGAGTTGGAGATGGTTGTGGTTGAAGTTGGAAGTGGGAGTTGAGGTGGTTGTGGAAGTTGAAGTGGGAGTTGAGGTGGTTATTTGTGGAAGTGTTGTCGTGGAGTTGAGGTTGTTGTTGAAGGTTGTTGTGGAAGTTAAGGTCGTGAAGTTGAAGTTGGTTGTGGTTGTTGTAGGTGGTTGTGGTGGAAGTTGAAGTTGGTTGTGGATGTGTTGTGGTTGTTGATGTTGACGTGGAAGTTGGAGTGGTTGTGTGTTGAAGTTGGTGTGGGAGTTGGTGGTTGTGGAAGTTGAAGTGGTTATTTGTAGGTGTGTTATTTGAAGTTGAAGTGGGAGTTGGTGATTGTGGAAGGCTTAAAGTTGAAGTTGGAGTGGTTGTTGTAGGTGTGGTTGTGGAAGTTGAAGTTGAAGTGGTTGTTGTAGGTTGGAAATTAAAGTTGAAGTGGGAGTTGAGATGGTTGTGGTGTTGACGTTGAAGTTGGAGTTGGTTGTGGAGTTAAAGTTGAAGTTGGAGTTGGTGGTTGTGGTGTGATCCCGAAGTTGGAGTTGTGGTTGTTTATTTAGGTGTGGTTGTGGATGTTAAAGTTGAAGTGGGTGTTGGTGGTTGTTGTAGGTGTGGTTGTGGAAGTTAAAGTGGTTGTTGTAGGTGTGGTTGTGGAGTTGAGTTGGAGGTGGTTAGTTTGTAGGTGTGGTTGTGGACGTTGAAGTGGTTGTCGATGTAGGTGTGGTTGTGGAAGTTGAAGTGGGAGTTGTTGTTGTGGTTGTGGAAGTGGAAGCTTGGAGTGGTTGTTAAAGGTGGTCGTGGAGTTGAGTTTGGAAGTTAGGGGAGTTGAGTGTGGTCGTGGGAGTGTGAGTTGAGGTGGTTGTTGTAGGTGTGGTTGTGGAAGTTGAAGTTGAAGGGGGAGTTGAGGTGGGTGTTGTAGGTGAGGTTGTGGAAGTTGAAGTTGAAGTGGGAGTTGAGGTGGTTGTGGAAGTGGGAGTTGAGGTGGTTGTGGAATTTGAAGTTGAAGTGGGAGTTGGAGTTGTTGTTGTAGGTGTAGTTGTGGAAGATAAAGTTGAAGTGGGAGTTGGAGTTGTTGTTGTAGGTGTAATTGTGGAAGTTAAAGTTGAAGTGGGAGTTAAAGTGGTTGTTGTAGGTGTGGTTGTGGAAGTTGAAGGGATTGTTGTATGTGTGGTTGTGGAAGTTGAAGTTTGAAGTGGGAGTTGAGGTGGGTGTTGTAGGTGAGGTTGTGGAAGTTGAAGTTGAAGTGGGAGTTGAGGGATGTGTGGTTTGAAGTGGGAGTTAGTAGTGGTTATTTATGGAAGAAGTTGAAGTGGAAGGAGTAGTTGGGGGGAGGTTGTGGAAGTTTGAAGTTGGAATTGAAGTGGGAGTTGAGGTGGTTGTGGAAGTTGAAGAGATGGGACTTCAATTGTTACAGGTAGGTGTGATTGTGGAGTTGAAGTTGAAGTGGGTTGAGGTGGTTGTTATCTGAAGTTTGGTTGTTGAAGTTGAAGTGGGAGTTGAATTGGTTGTGAGTTGAGGTGGTTGTTGTAGGTCTGGTTGTTGGAAGTTGAAGATGGAGTTGAGGTGGTTGTGGAATTGAATGGGAGTTGAGGTGGTTGTTGAAGTTGAGGTTGAAGGAATTGGGGTGGTTGTTTGTAAGGTGGGTTGTGGAAGTTGAAGTGGGAGTTGAGATGGTTGTGGAAGTTGAAGTTGAGAATGGGACTTGGGTGGATGGTTGTAGGTGTGGTTGTAAGTTGAAGTTAAAGGAGTTGAGGTGGTTGTTGTAGGTGTGTGGTTGGAGTTGAGGTTGGTTGTGGGAGTTAAGTGTGTTGTGAAGTTGAAGAGGAATTGAGGTGGTTATTTGTAGGTGTGGTTGTTGAAGTTGAAGTGGGAGTTGGAGGGTTGTGGACCGTTGAAGTGGGGGAGTTGAGGTGGTTGTTGTGGGTGTGGTTGTGGAAGTTGAAGAGGGAGTTGAGGTGGTTGTGGAAGATGGGTTGGAAGTGGGAGTTGAGATTGTGGAAGTTGAAGTTGGAGTGGGATTGCAGGTGGTTGTGGAAGTTGAAGTTGAAGTGGTAGTTGAGGTTATTTATAGGTGGTTGTTGTAGGTGTGGTTTGGAATTGAGGTGGTTGGTTGTAGGTGGAGTTGTGGAGGTTGAAGTTGGAAGTGGGAGTTAGGTGGCTGGTGGGCTGTAGTTGAAGTGGAGTTGATGTGGTTGTTGCAGGTGTGGTTGTGGGAGTTGAGGTGGTTGTGGAAGTTGAAGTTGAAGTGGGAGTTGAGATGGTTGTTGTAGGTGTGGTTGTGGAAGTTAAAGTGGTTGTGGAAGTGGGAGTTGAGGTGGTGGTTGTAGGTGTGATTGTTGAAGTTGAAGTGGGAGTTGATGTGGTTGTGGAAGTTGAAGTTGAAGTGGGAGTTGAGATGGTTGTGGAAGTTGAAGTTGAAGTGGAGTTGAGGTGGTTGTGGAAGTTAAAGTTGAAGTGGGAGTTGAGGTGGTTGTGGAAGTTGAAGTTGAAGTGGGAGTTGAGGTTGTTGTTGTAGGTGTAGTTGTGGAAGTTAAAGTTGAATTGGGAGTTGAGGTGGTTGTTGTAGGTGTGGTTGTGGAAGTTGAAGTTGAAGTGGGAGTTGAGGTGGTTGTTGAAGTTGAAATGGGAGTTGAGGTGGTTGTTGTAGGTGTGGTTGAGGTTACGGTGTTGGGAGTTGAGGTGGTTGTGGAAGTTGAAGTGGGAGTTGAAGTGGTTGTTGTAGGTGTGGTTGTGGAAGTTGAAGTGGGAGTTAGAGGTGGCTGTTGGGTGGTTGTGGGAGCTGAAGTGGTTGTAGGTGCGTGGTTGTGGAAGGAGTTGAGGTGGTTGGAAGTTGAGATGGAAGTGGGGTTGAGGTGGTTGAGGAGTTGATGTTGAAGTGGGAGTTGAGGTGGAGCTGAGATGGTTGTGGAAGTTGAAGTTGGAAGTGGGAGTTGAGGTGGTTGTGGAAGGTGAAGTGGAGTTGAGGTGGTTGTAGTGGTTGATGTAGTCGTAGGTTAGTTGTGAAAGTGGGAGTTGATGTTGTTGTGGAAGTTGAATTTGAAGTGGGAGTTGAAGTGGTTGAAGGAGGTTGAAGTGGTTGGGAGTGGTTGTTGAAGTGAAGTTGAAGTGGTTTATTGGAATTTGGAAGTTGGAGTTGAGGAGTTGTTGTTGTGGGGTGGTAGTTGAGGTAGTTAAAATTGAAGTAGGAGAAGGTGGTTATTTGTAGGTGTGGTTTGGTTGTGGAAGTGGGAGTTGAGGTGGTTGTGGAAGTTGAAGTTGAGTGGGAGTTGAGGTGGTTTAGTGGAGCTGAGGGTGGTTGTAGTAAAGTGTGAGTTGATGTGGTTGAGGTTGAGTTGAGGTGGTGTTGTAGGTGAGGTTGGAAGTGGAACTGGGAGTTGAGGTGGTTGTGGAAGTTAGAGTTAGTGGGATGTTGAAGTGGTTGTGGAAGTTGAAGTTGAAGTGGGAGTTGAGGGGATTGTTGTTTGTGTGGAGATGGTTGTGGAAGTTGGAGTTGAGTGGAGGTTGTGGAAAGTTGAAGTGAAGTTGGGTGAGGTGGTTGTGGAGTTGAAGTGGGAGTTGAGGTGGGGTGTAGGTTGAGAAAGTGAAGTGAGTTGAGGTGGTTGTGGCAGGTGAAGTTGAAGTGGGTTGTTGTAGGGTGGTTGTGGGAAAGGACATTGAAGTGGGAGTTGAGATGGTTTTGGAAGTTGGAGGTGTGGTTGTGGAGTGGAGGAGTTGTTGGTGGTTGGGGGAGTTGGTTTGAAGTGGTTGTTGTGTGGTTGTGGAAGTTGGAAGTGGGGTTGAGGAGTTGAGTTGAAGTTGGAGTGGAGTTGAGGGTGGTTGTGGAGTTGAAGTTCAAGTGGGAGTTGAGGTGGTTGTGGAAGTTGAAGTTAAAGTGGGAGTCGAGGTGGTTGTTGTAGGTGTAGTTGTTGAAGTTGAAGTGGGAATTGAGGTGGTTGTTGAAGTTGAAGTGGGAGTTGAGGTGGTTGTGGAAGTTGAAGTGGGAGTTGAGGTGGTTGTTGTAGGAGTGGTTGAAGAAGTTGAGAAGAGGGAGTTGAGGTGGTTATTTGTAGATTTAAGTTGGTTGTGGGAGTTGAGGTGGATGTAGTTTGTGGAGTTGAAAGTAGGAGTTGGTGATTGTTGTGAATGGTTGTGGAAGTTGGAGTTGAAGTGAGGATTGGGTGGTTTGGTTGGAAGTTGAAGAGGTTGAGGTGGTTGTTGAAGTTGTGTTGTTGTGGGAGTTGGAGTGGTTGTTGAGATGGTTGTGGGGATTTGAAGCTAAAGTGGGAGTTAGGGGTGGTTGTGGAGATTGAAGTTGAAGTAGGAGTTGAGATGGTTATGGAAGTTGAAGTTGAAGTGGGACTTGATGAGTGGTGGTTGTTGAAGTTGGAGTGGTTGCTGAGGTGTGAAGATGGGAGTTGGTTGGTGTGTGGAAGTTGAAGTTTTAAGTGGGAGTTGTAGGTGGGAAGTTGAAGTTGCTGAGGGTTGTTGTAGGTGTGGTGGGAAGTTGAAGTAGTTGTTGTAGTTGTGGTCGTTGGTTGAGTGGGTGGTTGTTGCAGGTGGTGGAACTTGGAAGTTGAAGGGAGTTTGGTTGTTGTAGTTAAAGCGTTGAAGTTGAAGTGGATTTGTTGTGGAATGTTGAGAAGTTGTTGTTGGACTTGTTGTTTGTAGGTGTGGTCGTGGAAGTTGAAATTGGAGTGGAGTGAGGTGGTTGTTGTCTGGTGGTTTTGAAGTTACGTGGTTGAGGTTGTGGTGGTTGTTGGAAGTTGTAGGTGGTAGATGTGGACGTTGAAGTGGAGTCATGTTGGGGTGTGGTTGTGGAAGTTGAAGTGTGAGTTGGTTGTTGTGGTGTTGGGGGTTGAAGTGGGAGTTGTAGGGGTTGTTATTGAAGGTGATTGAAGTTAAAGTTGAAGTGGGAGTTGAAGTGGATTTGTTGTAGGTGTGGTTGTGGAAGTTGAAGTGTGAGTTGATGTGGCTGTGGAAGTTGGAGAGTTGGAGTTGAGTGGGAGTTGGAGTGTGGTTGTGGAGTTGAAGTTGAGTGGTGGTTGTTAGTGGGTTGTTGGAGGTTGGTTGTGGAGTTCTGAGATGGTTGTAGTTGAAGTGGGAGTTGAGGTGGCTGTGGAAGTTAAGGAGTTGGGAGTTGGTTGTGGGAAGTGGAGTTGGGGTTGTTGTTGTAGGTGTAGTTGTGGAAGTTAAAGTTGGAAGTGGGGTTAGGAGGTGGTTGTTGTAGGTGTGGTTGTGGAAGTTGAAGTTGAAGTGGGAGTTGGGGTGGTTGTTGGAGTTGAGGTGGAGTTGGCAGTGTGGTTGTTGAAGTTAAAGTTGGGAGTTGGGTGGTTGTGGGTGGTTGTTATAGGTGTGGTTGTGGGTTGAGGTGGTTGTGGAGTGGGAGTTGTGATTGTTGTTGGTGTGGTTGTGGAGTTGGTGAAGTGGGAGTTAGGGTGTGGTTGTGGAAGTTGAGGTGAGTGTGAGGTTGTGGGGTGGTTGTGGAAGTTGAATGGTTGTTGGGTGAGGTTGTTGAAGTGGGAGTGGGGTTGGTTGTGGAAATTAAAGTTGAAGTGAGGAGTTGGTGGTTGTGGAAGTTGAAGTGGGAAGTGATGTTATTTATTAAAGGATGAAGTGGGGTGAGGTGGTTGTTAAAGTTGAAGTGGGAGTTATGATTGGTTATTTGTAGGTGTGGTTGTGGAAGTTGAAGTGGGTGTTGTGGTGGTTGTTGAGGTTGGAGGTGGGAGTTAAAGTTGGAGTGGTTGTTGTAGGTGTGGTTGTGGAAGTTGAGGTGGTTGTTGTAGGTGTGGTTGTGGAAGTTGAAGTGGGAGTTGAGGTGGTTGTGGAAGTTGAAGCTGAAGTGGGAGTTAAGGTGGTTGTTGTAGGTGTGGTTTTGGAAGTTCAAGTGGGAGTTGAGGTGGTTGTGGAAGTGTGAAAGTTGATGGGAGTTGTAGGTGTGGTTGTGGAAGTTGAAGTTGAAGGTTGAGGTGGGTGTTGTAAGTGAGGTTGTGGAAGTTGAAGTTGAAGTGGTAGTTGAGGGTGGTTGCTTGTGGAATTTGAAGTTAGTGGGAGTTGGAGTTGGAAGTGGGGTGTAGTTGTGGTTGTGGAAGTTCAAAGTGATTGGAGTTGAGTTGGTGTAGTGTGGAAGTTAAGTTAGTGGGAGTTAAGGTGGTTGTGGTAGGTGTGGTTGTGGAGTGAGGTGGTTTGGAAGTGGGAGTTAGGTGGTTGTTGTTGGTGTGGTTGTGGAAGTTGAAGAGTGGGAGTTAGGAGTTGGTGGTTGTGGAAGTTGAGTGGGAGTTAAGGTGGAGTTGTAGGTGTGTTGTGGAAGTTGAGAGTGGGTGTTAAGTGGTTGTTGTTGAAGTTGAGGTGGTTATTTGAAGAGTGTGGTTGTGGAAGTTAAAGTTGAAGGGATGTTGTTGAGGTGGGTGTTGTAGGTGAGGTTGTGGAGTTGGAAGTTGAAGTGGGAGTTGAGGTGGTTGTTGGTGGTTTGAAGTTGGTAGAGGGAGTTGGGGTTGTTGTTGTAGGTGTAGTTGTGGAAGATAAAGTTGAAGTGGGAGTTGTGGTTGTTGTTGTAGGTGTAATTGTGGAAGTTAAAGTTGAAGTGGGAGTTAAGGTGGATTTGTTGTAGGTGGTTGTGGAAGTTGAGTGGTTGTTGTATGTGTGGTTGTGGAAGTTGAAGTTTGAAGTTGGAGTTGAGGTGGGTGTTGTAGGTGAGGTTGTGGGTTAAGGTGGTGGGAGTTGTGAGGTGGTTGTGGAAGTTCAAGAAGTGGGGTGAGGTGGTTGTTGAAGTGTGAGTTGTGGAAGTGGTTGTTGGGGAGGTTGTGTTGTTGAAGTTGAAGTTGAAGTGGGAGTTGAGGGTGGTTATTGGAAGTTGAAGTTGGACTTAGGGTTGTGTTAGAGAAGTAGGTTGATTGTGGAAGTTGAAGTTGAAGTGGGAGTTAAGGCAGTTGTTGTAGGTTTGGTTGTTGAAGTGGGGTTGAAGGTTGTGGGAGTTTGGTGGTTGTTGTTGGAAATTGTTGAGGTTGAAGATGGATTAAAGTTGAAGTGGAAGTTAAGGTAGGTTATTTGTGGTTGTGTGGTTGTGGAAGTTGAAGTTTGTGGTAGGTGTGGTTGTGAGTGAAGTGGGAGTAGAGTGTGGTTGTGGAAGTTGAAGTTGAGAATGGAGTTGGGGTTAGTTGTAGTGTGGTTGTGGAGTTGAAGTTGGAGTCGTTGTGAAGGTGGTTGTTTGTAGGTGTTGGGTGGTGGTTTGAGTTGAGAGTGGATTTGGTGTGGTGGTGGTGTCGAAGTTGGAGTGGTTGTTGTAGGTGTGGTCGTGGGCGTTGGAAGTTGAAGTGGTTGTTGTAGGTGTGGTCGTTGAAGTTGAAGTTGAGTGGTTGTTGTAGGTGTGGGTGTCGAAGTTGAAGTGGTTGTTGTAGGTGTGGTCGTGTTGAGTTGAAGTTGGAGTGAGAGTTAAGTCGTAGGTGTAGGTGTGGTCGTTGAAGTTGGAGTGGTTGTTGTGTTGGTGAAGTTGAAGTGGAGTTGTTGGTGGTGTGTGGAAGTTGGAGTGGAGTTGTTGTGGTGTGGTGGGATGTGTGGTTGGAGTGGTTGTTGTGGAAGTTGGTGTGGTGGTGGTGGTGGAGGAGGAGTGGGTTGTTGAAGCAGGGGGTGGGTGGTGGAAGTTGAAGTTGGAGTGGTTGGTTGTGGTGTGGTGTTGAAGTTGGAGTTGGAGTTCTGATTGTAGAGGTGTGGTTGTGGAGTTAGTGGTTGTGGAGTGGGAGTTGAGGTGGTGGTTGTAGGTGTGATTGTTGAAGTTGTAAGTGGGAGTTGATGTGGTTGTGAAGTTGAAGTTAGGGGAGTTGGATGGTTGTGTTGAAGTTGAAGTGGGACTTGAGGTGGTTGTGTTAAAGTTGAGTGGGAGTTGTGATTGTGGAAGTTGAAGTTGGAGGTGGGAGTTGAGGTTGTTGTTGTAGGTGTAGTTTGATTGTTGAAGTGGGAGTTGAGGTGGTTGTTGTACGTGTGTTGTGGTGGTTGAAGTTGAAGTGTGGGTTGAGGTGGTTTATTTGAAGTTGAAGTGGGAGTGGAGGTTGTTGTAGGTGTGTTGTGGAAGTTAAAGTGGGAGTTGAGGTGGTTGTGGAAGTTGAAGTGGAGTTGAGGTGGTTGTTGTAGGTGTGGTTGTGGTTGTGGGTTGAAGTGGGAGTTGGAGGTGGTTGTGGAGGTTGAGAAGTTGAAAATGGAGTTGAGGTGGTTGTGGAAGTTGAATTGAAGTGGGAGTTGGGTGGGTGTTGAGTTGAGGTTGTGGAAGTTGGAGTTGATGGGAGTTGTGGAGAGTGTTGAGGTTGTGGGAGTTGAGTTGAGAGTGGGAGTTGAGGTGGTTGGAATTGAAGGGTTGAGGTCGTTGATGTAGTCGTGGTTTATTTGTAGTTGAAGTGGGAGTTGAGGTGGTTGTGGACGTTGAATTTGAAAAGGGAGTTGAGATAGTTGTTGTGGGTGAAGTTGAAGTGGTTGGGAAGTTAAAGCTGAAGTGGGAGTTGGGTAGTTATTGAGAGTTGAAGTTGGAGTTGGGTTGTTGTAGGTGTAGTTGTGGAGAGTTAAGGTGAAGTAGGAGTTAGGTGGTTGTGGTTGTGGAGGTGGAAGTTGGAAGTTTTTAGTTGGTTGTTGTTGATAGGTGTGGGGTTGAGGTGGTTGTGGTGTGGGTGTGGTTGTGGTTAAAGTGTGAGTTGTGTGGTTGTGGAAGTTGAAGTTGAAGTGGGAGTTGAGGTGGTTGTGGAAGTTGAAGTGGGTGGTTTGGCAGGTGGTGTTGTGGGTTGAAGTTGGTTGTGGGAGTTATGAGGTGGTTGTGGAAGTTATGAAGTTGAAGTGGGAGTTCAGATGTTGTTGTGTGGTTGGAAGTGGGGAGTTGAAGGTTGTGAAGTTGTTGAAGTGGGAGTTGAGGTGGTTGTGGAAGTTGAAGTTGAAGTGGGGTTATGGTTGAGGAAGTTGAAGTGGGAGTGATGTGGTTGTGAAGTTGAAGTTGAAGTGGGAGTTGAGGTGGTTGTGAAGTTGACATTGAAGTGGGAAGTGGAAGTTGAAGTTGTTGTGGGGTTGGAATTGAAGTGGTTGTTGAGGTGTGGTTGTGGGGTTGAAGTGGGGAGGAGTTGAAGTTGAGTGGTTGTTGGGGTGTAGTTGTGGAAGTTTAAGTTGAAGTGGGAGTTGAGGTGGTTGTGTTGTTGACGTGGAGTTGGGGTGGTTGTGGAAGTTGAAGTGGGAGTTGAGGTGGTTGTTGTTGGTGAGGTTGTAGAGTTGGAAGTTGGAGTGGGAGTTGTTGTGGTTGTGGAAGTTGAAGGGAGTTGAGGTGGTTGTTGTAGGTGTGGTTGTGGAAGTTGAAGTTGGAGTGGGAGTTGTGGGGTTGTGGAAGTTGAAGTGGGAGTTGTGGTGGTTGTGGAAGTTGAAGTGGAGTTGAGATGGTTGTGGAAGTTGAAGATGAGAATGGGACTTAAGGTGGTAGTGTGGTGTGGTTGTGGAAGTTGAAGTGGGAGGTGGTTTGGAAGGTGAAAAGTGGTGTTAGTGGTTGTTGTGGTTGTTGAAGTTGAAGTTGGGGTTGGGTGGTTGTTGTGGGTCGTGGAAGTTGAAGTTGGAGTGGTTGTTGTTGGTGGTGAAGATGAAGTTGGAGTAGTTGTAGGTGTGGTGGTTGTTGTGGAGTGGTTGTTGAGTTGATGTTGAGTGGTGGTTGTTGTAGATGTTGAAGTTGTGGGGTTGATTCAGTGGATGGTGTGGTTTGGAAGTTAAATTTGATGTGATTATTTGAGATGTGTTGTGGTTGGAAGTTGAAGTTGGAGTTGTTGTTATGAAAGTTGAAGTGGGAGTTGGAGTGGTTATTGTAGGTTGAAGTTGGGAGTTGAATTTGTTGTTGTTGTAGGTGTGGTCGTGGAAGTTAAAGTTGGGTGTTGAGAGGTGGTGTCAGAAGTTGAAGTGGTGAAGTTGTGAAGTTGAAGGTGGTTGTTGTAGGTGTGGTAGTTGGAAGTTGAAGTGGGAGTTGATGTGTTGGTGTGTTGAAGTTGGAAGTGTGTGGTGTGTGGAGATTGGAGTTGAAGTTGGATGTGGTTGTGGAAGTTAAAGTTGAAGTGGGAGTTGGTGGTTGTGGAAGTTGGAGTTGAAGTGGTTTTAGAGGTGTGGAAGTTAAGTTGGACTGGTTGTTGTAGGTTGGAAGTTGGTGGGAGTTGAGGTGGTTGTTATAGTGTGGTTGTGGAAGTTGAAGTTGAAGTGGTTGTTGTGGTTGTGGTCGTTGAAGTGGGAGTTGAGGTGGTTGTTTGTAAGTTAAGGTTGTGGAAGTGAGTCGTTAGTTGAGAAGTTGTGGAGTTGTGAAGTGGTTGTGGGAGTGGTTGTTTGAAATGGTTGTGGAAGTTGAGTGGGAGTTGTGATTGTGGTGTGGGCGTTGAGGTGGTTGTTGTAGGGAAAGTCGAAGAGGTTGAAGTGGTTGTTGTTGTAGGTGTGGGAGTCGATGGTTGTGGGAGTTGAAGTGGGGTTGTAGGTGTGGTTGTTGACGTTAAAGTTGGAGTCGTTGTTGTAGGTGTAGTCGTTGAAGTTGGAGGGGGTTGTTAGGGTTAAGTCGTTGTAAGGTTGTTGTAGGTGTAGGTGTGGATGTTGAAGTTAGGTCGTTGTTTGTAGGTGTAGTCATTGGGAGTTAAGTGTGTTAGTTGAGTGTGGCTGTGTTGAAGTTGAAGTGGGAGGGTTGGGGTGTGGACGTTGATTTGGAGTCGTTGTAGGTGTGGTCGTGGAAGTTGAAGTTGGAGTTTGTTGTGGTTGTTGTCAGGTGTTATTGTGGAAGAGGAGTGGTTGATGTGGTGTGGAGTCGAAGTTGGGGATGTTGTGGGTGTGTTGTGAAGCTGAAGTTGAAGTGGTTGTTGTAGGTGTGGTCGTGGAGCTGAAGTGGTTGTTAAAAGGTGTAGAGTGTGGAGTCAGAAGTTGGTGGTTGTTGAGCGTGGTCGTGGAAGTTGAAGTTGGAGTGGATTTAGGTGTAGGTGTGGTCATGGAAGTTGGAGTTGGAGTGGTTGTTGTAGGTGTGGTTGTGGAGAGTTGAAGTTGGGGGTGGTGTGTTTAAGTGTGGGTGTTTGCTGTGGAAATCAGTTGGTTGTTGTTGGGGTTGGTGTGTGGTGGTGGAAGTTGGAAGTGGGAGTTGTGGTGGTGGTGGTGTGGAAGTTAGTTGAGGTGGTTGTTTGTGGGTGTGGTTGTGGAAGTTGGAGTGGTTTGTTGTAGGTGGTTGTGGAAGTTGAAGTTGGTGTGGTTGTTAAGGTGTAGTAGTGGGGTTGGTTGTGGGTTGTTGTGGGTGGTTGTGGAAGTTGAGTTGAAGTGGTTGTTGTTGGTGTGGTTGTGGAAGTTGAAGTTGGTTGTGGTGGAGTTGTGGGGTGTGGTTTGTGGTGGAAGTTGAAGTTAGGTTGTTGGGGTTAGTGGTTGTGGAAGTTGAAGTTGGTGTTGGTTGTTGTACGTGAAGTTGAAGTGGGAGTTAGTTGGAGATTGTGGGTTAAAGTTGGTGTGTGGTTGTGATGTTGTTGTTGAGTGGTTGTTGAGTTGAAGTTAAAGTGGGTGGTGTGGTTGTGGAAATTAAAGTTGAAGTGGGTGTTGTGGAGTTGGTGTGGTTGTGGAAAGTTGAAGTTGGAGTGGTTTGTTGTTGTGTGGTGGAGTTAAAGTTGGAGTTGGGTGGTTGTTGTGAAGTGGTTGTGGGAAGTTGAAGTGGGAGTTGGGGTGAACTGTGGACGTTGAGGTGGAGGGGGTTGTTGTGGGTGTGGTGGGAAGTTGAAGTGGTTGTTGTAGGTGTGGTTGTGGAAGTTAAAGTTGGAGTTGTGTTGTTGTAGGTGTGGTTGTGGACGTTGAAGTTGGTGTGGTTATGGTTGTGGGATTGTGTGGGTGGTGTGTTGAAGTTGAAGTGGTTGTTGGGTGTGGTTGTTGGAAGTGGTTGTTGTTGTGGAAGTTGAAGTGGGAGTTGAGGTGGTTGTGGGGAATTGAAGCTGGTGGTGGTGTTAAGATTGGGGTGGTGGTTGTTGTGGGTGTGGTTTGGAAGTTGAGTGGGGTGGTGGATTGAGGTGTTGTGGTGGTGGTGTGAGTTGGGGTGGTTGTTGTGGTGTGGTGTGGTGGTCAGAGAGTTGAAGGGTGGTTGTGGTGGGTGTGGTCAGGTGGTGGTTGGGGAAGTTGAAGTGGTGGAGTTGTTGTAGGTGGTTGTGGTGGAAGTTAGAGTTGGAGTGGTTGTTGTGGTGTGGTCGTTGAAGTTAGAGGGTTGAAGTGGTTGTTGTGGTGTTTGTGGTGTGGTGGTGGTGGTGGAAGATAAAGTTGTTAGTGTGGTGGTGGAGTTGAAGTGGTTGTTTTAGGTGTGGTGGTGGACGTTGAAGTTGAAGTGGTTGTTAAAGGTGGTTGTTATGGTGGTGTGGTGGTTGTTGTAGGTGTGGTCGTGGGAGTTGAAGTTGAAGTGTGTGGTTGTTGTAGGTGTGGTCGTGATGGATTGAGTTGGAGTTGTTGGTGGTTATTTGTTGGTGTTGTTGTGGTGTGGAAGTTGAAGTGGTGGAAGTGGTTGTTGGGGTGGTGGTGTGGAAGTTGGAAGTTGGAGTTGGTTGTTGTTGGTGGTTGTAGGTGAAGTTGTAGTGGAAGTTGAAGTAGTGGTGGTTGTGGGTGGTTGTGGAAGTTTGGGTGGTTGGTCAGTTGGTGGTTGATGTGGGTTAGTTGAGGTTGTGGTGGAAGTTGAAGTGGAGTTGAAGTGGTGATGTTGAACTTGAAGGTGGTTGTTGTAGGGTGTGGTTGTGGAGTTGGACTAGTTGAAGTGGGAGTTGTGGTCGTGTGGTGGTGGTGTAAGTTTAGTTGTTGTAAGTGGGTGGTGAAGTTGAAGTTGAAGTGGTTGTTGTGGGGTGTGGTCATTGTGGTGGAAGTTGAAGTGGTTGTTGTAGGTGTGGTGGTGGACGTTGAAGTTGGAGTTGGTTGTTGTGGAGGTGAGGTGGTGGAAGTTGAAGTTGGAGTGGTTGTGGTGGTGGTGGTCGTTGAAGTGGGAGTTGGTGGTTTGTTGGTGTGGGTGTGGGAGTTGGGGTTGTTGGTTGGTGGTGGGGTTGGGGTGGTGGTGTGGAAGTTGAAGTTGGAGTTGGTTGTTGTGGTGGTGGAAGATGAAGTTGTGGTTGTTGTGGTGTGTGGTGTTGACGTTGGAGTTGGGTGTGGTTATTTGTAGGTGTTGTGTGTGGTTGAAGTTGGAGTGGGTTTGTTGTGGTGGTGGTGGTGGAAGTTGAAGTGGTTGTTGGGGTGTGGTGGTGGTGGAGTTGAAGTTGGAGTGGTTGTTGTGGGGTGTGGTCGTGGTGAAGTTGAGTGGTTGTGGTGGTGTGGTCGTGGAAGTGGGAGTTGGGGTGGTGGTTGAAGTAGGTGTGGTGTGGACGTTGAAGTTGAAGTGGAGTTGTAGTGTTGTGGTGGAAGTTGAAGTTGGGTGGTTGTTGGTGGTGGTTGAAGTGGAAGTTGAAGTTGAAGTGGTGGAGTTGTTGTGAGGTGGTGGTCGTGGAAGTTGAAGTGGTGGTTGTTGTAGGTTGTGGTGTGGTTGTTGAAGTTGAGTTGGTGGTGTTGTGGTGGTGTGGTGGAAGTTGTAGTTGTTGTTGTGGTGGTGGAAGTTGAAGTTGAAGTGGAGTTGGGGTGGTGGTGGTGGAAGTTGAAGTGGGAGTTAGGGTGGTTGTTGGTGGAAGTGCAGGTTGGGGTGGTTGGTGTTGAGGTGTGGTGGTTGTTGGAAGTTAGGAGTTGGGGTGGTTGTGGTGGGTTGAAGTTAAAGTTGGGGTGGTTGTGGTGGGTTGAAGTTGAAGTTGGGGTGGTGGTTGTTGAAGTGGGAGTTGGTGGTCGTGGTGGAGTTGAAGTGGTGTTGTTGTGGTTGTGGTGGTCGTTGAAGTTGAGTTGTGGTGGTGGAGTGGTGGTTGTTGTGGTGTTGACAGTGGGTGAAGTGGAGTGGAAGTTGGGAGTTGTTGTGGAAGTTGAAGTTGGAGTGGGAGGTTGGTTGTGGGGTTGTGGAAGTTGGTTGAAGTTGAAGTGGAGTTGTAGGTGTGGTGGTGGAAGTTGAAGTTTGGGGTGGAGTGGTGGAAGTTGGAAGTAGGAGTTGTGGTTGTGGTGGAAGTTGAAGTAGGAGTTGGTGGTGGTGGTGGAAGTGTGGAGTTGGGGTGGTGGTGGTGGAAGTTGAAGTGGGAGTTGGGGTGGTTGGTGGTGGAGTTGAAAGTGTTGTGGTGGTGGTGGTGGAAGTTGAAGTGGGAGTTTGGGTGGTGGTGGTGGAAGTTGAAGTGGGAGTTGTGGTGGTGGTGGTGGAAGTTGAGTGGGAGTTGGTGTGGTGGTGGTGGAAGTTGAGTGGGAGTTGGGTGGTTGGTGGAAGTTGTAGGTTGGGGTGGTGGTGGAAGTTGAGAGTGGTTGGTTGTGGAGTTGTGGTTGGGGTGGTGGTGGTGGAAGTTGGAGAAGTGGGTTGGGGTGGTGGTGGTGGAAGTTGAAGTTGTTGGGGTTTGTGGTGGAAGTTGAAGTGGTTGGGGTGGTGGTGGTGGAAGTTGAAGTGGTTGGGGTGGTTGTGGTGGAAGTTGAAGTGGAGTTGTGGTGGTGGTGGAAGTTGAAGTAGGAGTTGGGGTGGTGTGGTGGAAGTTGAAGTAGGAGTTGGTGGTGGTGGAAGTTGAGTTGTTGGGGTGGTTGTGGTGGAAGTTGAAGTAGGAGTTGAAGGTGGTGGTGGAAGTTGAAGTAGGAGTTGTGGTGGTGGTGGTTGAAGTTGAAGTGGAGTTGGGGTGGTGGTGTGGAAGTTGAAGTGGAGTTGGGGTGGTGGTGGTGGTGAAGTGGGAGTTGTGGTGGTGGTGGTGGAAGTTGAGTTGGGTGGTGGTGGTGGAAGGTGGGTTAGGGTGGTGGTGGTGGAAGTTGAGGTGGGTTGTTGTGGTGGTGGTGGAAGTTGGAAGTAGGAGTTGGTGGTGGTGGTGGAAGTTGGCAGGAGTTGGTGGTGGTGGTGGTGGAAGTTGAAGTAGGTTGTTGTAGGTGGTGGTGATGGAAGTTGAGGAGTTGTGGTGTGGTTGTGGTGGAAGTTGAAGTAGGAGTTGTGTGGTGGTGGTGAAGTTGAAGTAGGAGTTGGGGTGGTGGTGGTGCGTTGAAGTTGGAGTTGGTGGTGGTTGTGGTTGGTGGTGGAGTTGAAGTGGAGTTGGGGTGGTGGTGGTGGAAGTTGAAAATGGAGTTGGGGTGGTGGTGGTGGGGTTGAGTTTGGGGTGGTGGTGGTGGTGGAAGTTGGAAGTAGGAGTTGTGGTGGTGGTGGTGGAAGTTGAAGTGGTTGTTGTAGGTGGTGGTCGTGAAGTAGAGTTGGGGTGGTGGTGGTGGTTGTAGGTGGTGGTTGATGTGGAAGTTGAAGTGGTTGTTGTGGTGTGGTGGAAGTTGAAGTGGAGTTGTGGTGGTGGTGGAAGTTGAAGTAGGAGTTGGGGTGGTTGTGGAAGGTGGGGTGGTGGTGGAAGGGTGGTGGAGTGGGGTTGTTGAAGGAGTTGATGTGGTGGTGGTGGAAGTTGAAGTAGGAGTTGGGGTGGGTGGTGGAAGTTGAAGTAGGAGTTGGGGTGGTTGTGGTGTGGAAGTTGAAGTAGGAGTTGGGTGGTTCTAGTGGTAGTTGAAATGGGTGGTGGTGGTGGAAGTTGAAGTGGGAGTTGTGGTGGTTGTGGTGGAAGTTGAAGTTGGAGTTGGGGTGGTTGTGGTGGAAGTTGAAGTAGGAGTTAGGTGGTTGTGGTGGAAGTTGAAGTAGTTGTTGGTGGTGGTTGAAGTTGAGTTGGGGTGGTGGTGGTGGAAGTTAGGGGAGTTGGGGTGGTTGTGGTGGAAGTTGAAGTAGGAGTTGAAGTTGAAGTGGGAGTTGGGGTGGTGGTGGTGGAAGTTGAAGTGGGAGTTGGGTGGTGGTGGTGGAGTTGAAGTAGGAGTTGGGTGTGGTGGTGGGAAGTTGAGGGTGGGGTGGTGGGTGGAAGTTGTTGGAGTTGTGGTGGTGGTGGTGGAAGTTGAAGTAGGAGTTGTGGTGGTTGTGGTGGAAGTTGAAGTTGGAGTTGGTTGGTTGTGGTGGAGGTTGGAAGCAGTTGGTGTGGTGGTGGTGGAAGTTGTAGTTGGGGTGGTGGTGGTGGAAGTTGAAGTTGAGTTGGGTGGTTGTGGTGGAAGTTGAAGTAGGAGTTGGGGTGGTTGTGGTGGAAGTTGAAGTGGAGTTGGGGTGGTTGTGGTGGAAGTTGAAGTTGGGGTGGTGGTGGTGGAAGTTGAAGTAGGAGTTGGGGTGGTGGTGGTGGAAGTTGAAGTAGGAGTTGGGGTGGTGGTGGTGGGTGGTTGTGGGAAGTTGGGTGGTGGTGGTGGAAGAAGTGAAGTGGGGTTGTGGTGGTTGTGGTGGAAGTTGAAGTAGGAGTTGGGGTGGTGGTGGTGGAAGTTGAAGTAGGAGTTGGGGTGGTGGTGGTGGAAGTTGAAGTAGGAGTTGGGGTGGTTGTGGTGGAAGTTGAAGTGGAGTTGTGGTGGTGGTGGTTGGAAGTGGAGTTGAGGTTGGTGGTGGTGGAAGTTGAAGTTGGAGTTGGGGTGGTTGTGGTGGAAGTTGAAGTAGGTTGTGGTGGTTGTGGTGGAAGTTGAAGTAGGAGTTGGGGTGGTGGTGGTGGAAGTGTGGTAGGAGTTGGGGTGGTTGAAGTGGTGGTTGGTTGAGTGGTGGAGTTGGGGTGGTGGTGGTGGAAGTTGAAGTGGGAGTTGGTGTGGTGGTGGTGGAAGTTGAAGTGGTTATGAGTTGGGTTGGTGGTGGTGGAAGTTGAAGTAGGAGTTGTGGTGGTTGAAGTTGAAGTGGAGTTGTTGTGGTTGTGGTGGAAGTTGAAGTGGGAGTTGGGGTGGTTGTGGTGGAAGTTGAAGTGGGAGTTGGGGTGGTGGTGTGGAAGTTAAAGTTGAAGTAGGAGTTGTGGGTGGTGGTGGTGGAAGTTGAAGTGGGAGTTGGGGTGGTGGTGGTGGTTGAAGTGGGAGTTAGGTTGAAAGTGGGAGTTGGTGGTTGTGGTGGAAGTTGAAGTGTTGGTGTGGTTGTGGTGGAAGTTGAAGTGGAGTTGGGGTGGTTGTGGTTGTTGAAGTGGGGTTGGGGTGGTGGTGGTGGAAGTTGAAGTAGGAGTTGGGGTGGTTGTGGTGGAGTTGAAGTGGAGTTGGGTGGTTGTGGTGGAAGTTGAAGTAGGAGTTGGGGTGGTTGTGGTGGAGTTGAAGTAGGAGTTGGGGTGGTGTGTGGTGGAAGTTGAAGTGGAGTTGGACTGGTGGTGGTGGAGTTGTAGGTTGTGGTGGTGGTGGAAGTTGAAGTAGGAGTTGGGGTGGTTGTGGTGGAAGTTGAAGTAGGAGTTGGGGTGGTTGTGGTGGAAGTTGAAGTAGGAGGTGGTGGTGGTGGTTGTGGTGGAAGTTGAAGTGGAGTTGTTGGTTGTGGTGGAAGTTGAAGTAGGAGTTGGAGTGGTTGTGGTGGAAGTTGAAGTAGGAGTTGGTGTGGTTGTGGTGGAAGTTGAAGTGGGAGTTGGGGTGGTTGTGGTGGAAGTTGAAGTAGGAGTTGGGGTGGTTGTGGTGGAAGTTGTGAAGTTAGGTTGGGTTGGTGGTGGTGGTGGAAGTTGAAATGGGAGTTGGGGTGGTTGTGGTGGAAGTTGAAGTAGGAGTTGGGGTGGTGGTGGTGGAAGTTGAAGTAGGAGTTGGAGTGGTGGTGGTGGAAGTTGAAGTTTGGTGGTTGGGTGGAAGTTGAAGTAGGAGTTGTTGTGGTGGTGGTGGAAGTTGGAAGTGGAGTTGGGGTGGTTGTGGTGGAAGTTGTAGGAGTTGGGGTGTGGTTGTGGTGGAAGTTGAAGTGGAGTAGGAGTTTGGGTGTGGTGGTGGTGGAGTTGAAGTGGGAGTTGGGGTGGTGGTGGTGGAAGTTGAAGTAGGAGTTGGGGTGGTTGTGGAAGTTGAATAGTTGGTGTGGTTGTGGTGGAAGTTGAAGTAGGAGTTGGGGTGGTGTGGGTGGAAGTTGAAGTAGGAGTTGGGGTGGGTGAAGCTGAAGTAGGAGCTGGTGTGGTTGTTGGAAGTTGGAGTTGTGGTGGTTGTGGTGGAAGTTGGAAGTTGGTGGAGTTGTTGGTGGTGGAAGTTGTGGTGGTTGTGGTGGAAGTTGAGTAGGAGTTGTGTTGGAAGTTGGAGTGGTTGGTGGTTGTGGTGGAAGTTGAAGTAGGAGTTGAGGTGGTGGTGGTGGAAGTTGAAGTAGGAGTTGGGGTGGTTGTGGTGGAAGTTGAAGTAGGAGTTGGGGTGGTTGTGGTGGAAGTTGAAGTAGGAGTTGGGGTGGTGGTGGTGGTTGGAGTGGGAGTTGTGGTTGTGGTGGAAGTTGAAGTAGGAGTTGGGGTGGTGGTGGTGGTGGAAGTTGAAGTAGGAGTTGGGGTGGTTGTGGTGGTGGAAGTTGAAGTAGGAGTTGGGTGGTGGTGGTGGAAGTTGGAGTGGAGTTGTTGTGGTGGTGGTGGAAGTTGAAGTAGGTGGTGTGGAAGTTGAAGTAGGGTGGTGGTGGTGTGGAAGTTGAGTTGTTGGGTGGTTGTGGTGGAAGTTGAAGTAGGAGTTGTGGTGGTGGTGGTGGAAGTTGAAGTAGAGTTGGGGTGGTGGTGGTGGAAGTTGAGTAGGAGTTGGGGTGGTGGTGGTGGTTGAAGTTGGGGTGGTTGTGGTGGAAGTTGAAGTAGGAGGTGGTGGTGGTGGAAGTTGAAGTAGGAGTTGGGTGTGGTGGTGGTGGAGTTGAAGTAGGAGTTTGGTGGTGGTTGTGGTGGAAGTTGATGGGGTGGTGGTGGTGGAAGTTGGTTGGTTGTTGTGGTTGTGGTGGTGGAAGTTGAAGTAGGAGTTGGGGTGGTGGTGGTGGAAGTTGTGGGAGTGGTGTGGTGGTGGTGGAAGTTGAAGTTGGAGTTGGGTGGTGGTGGTGGGAAGTTGAAGTGGAGTTGGGGTGGTTGTGGTGGAAGTTGAAGTAGGAGTTGGGGTGGTGGTGGTGGTGGTTGAAGTAGGAGTTGGGGTGTGGTGGTGGAAGTTGAAGTAGGAGTTGGGGTGGTTGTGGTGGAAGTTGGTAGGAGTTGGGGTGGTGGTGGTGGAAGTTGAAGTAGGAGTTGGGTGTGGTGGTGGGTTGTGGTGGTTGGTGGTGGAAGTTGAAGTAGGAGTTGGGGTGGTGGTGGAAGTTGAAGTAGGAGTTGTGGTGGTGGTGGAAGTTGGAAGTAGGAGTTGGGTGGTGGTGGAAGTTGTGGTGGTGAGTTGTGTTGGTGTAGGAGTGGTGGTGGTGGTGGAAGTTGAAGTGGGAGTTGGGGTGGTTGTGGTGGAAGTTGAAGTAGGGTTGGGGTGGTGGTGGTGGAAGTTGAAGTAGGAGTTGGGGTGGTTGTGGTGGAAGTTGTGGGAGTTAGGGTGGTTGTGGTGGAAGTTGAAGGTTGTGGTGGTGGTGGTGGAGTTGAAGTAGGAGTTGGGGTGGTTGTGGTGGAAGTTGAAGTAGGAGTTGGGGTGTGGTGGTGGTGGAAGTTGAAGTAGGAGTTGGGTGGTGGTGGTGGTGGGAGTTGGTGTGGTTGTGGTGGAAGTTGGAGTAGGAGTTGGTGGTTGTGGTGGAAGTTGAAGTGGAGTTGGGGTGGTGGTGGTGGAAGTTGAAGTAGGAGTTGAGGTGGTTGTGGTGGAAGTTGTGGAAGTAGGAGTTGGGGTGGTGGTGGTGGAAGTTGAAGTAGGGTTGGGGTGGTTGTGGTGGTGGTGGGAGTTGGGGTGGTTGTGGTGGAAGTTGAAGTTTGTGGTGGTGGTGGTGGAGTTGAAGTGGGAGTTGTGGTGGTTGTGGTGGAAGTTGAAGTAGGAGTTGGGGTGGTGGTGGTGGAAGTTGAGGGGAGTTGGGGTGGTGGTGGT
>NC_089774.1:1441549-1476549 GCF_040412425.1 Macrobrachium rosenbergii
AACCAGAGTGGTGAAGAGCAAGAGACAGTGGACGAAATGGTTGCCAGTTAACCATATATACAGGCCTTCCCGAGTTTATCTCAGTACATTATAAATTTGATCAAAGAACTAAGTGACGTTTTTCATATAATCACGAACATAGAATATGCATGGAAAAACGAAGCAGCCACTTAAATTCAGTGATTCCCAAACTTTTATTTGAAATTGACGCCTGGCAACTACATCAACCCATGACCAGCAAGACTGGAAGAGGAGCCACCAGTCAGTTTGCACCCGTTGTTGCATTCCCGTCATTTAGGAAAATTCATTGTGTATTTATTCAAAACAATAACCATTTACCTTACATTCCTCCATGAAGAGAATGTTTGTTTAGGATACCTTATTACATCATTACCATAGTTACGAATTGACTGTTATTTGCTCACCAAACCTTGCCTGTACGGGCTGATATAGTTGCTGTATGAACATGCATAGTGGTAATTTTTTTATTGTTCTGTGCAACCTTATACTAGATGCTACGTTCATAAATTTGATGTCACAGTAAAGTTAATGAGTTGTGATTTATTGTGCTATGTTAAAAAGTCCCCAGAACCAATGTAAAGTATACGTATCACAAATTGAAGTTAGCCCTATTGGAAAATGTTTTGCAACTTTTCTTTTATTCACCTAAAACCGCTATACAGAGATACCTAAAGAATTTGTTTGATTCAGCACAAAAATAAAATAAATTGCCTTTCTCTTGATGTGTAATTCATTACTATTTGTGTGATATGACTGAGGACAGGAAAACAAAGGCAAAATGTGTGAACGAGTTGTAGGTTTAGGTAATGACACCTGTTGGTTACTATTTTTCAAAAAATCACAAAAAATAGGTACATTGAAATATCTCATTTTTGTTTACACAAAGAGAAAATTCAGTACTTTTCATTTCCAACTAAATTACACTGACTGATAAGGAGTGGAAGACTTGGTGCTGCAGCAATTCATTTAATAATAGAGAATCAAAGGGCATAAAAGAGTATAGTCTAAATATTTCTAATTACTAAAAGACATATTCTTATACAATATTAATGAGTTTAAATTAGGACTTGGCAGAGAGAGAGAGAGAGAGAAAAAACAAGAAGTGAATATTGCAAACCAAAATCAACCAGAAAATAACACCAGTGTAAAGAAAAAAAAAAAAGGATGACTCATTCAAAGTCCAGTGACTTTGTCGGTACAGGATTTGGAATTAAAGTGAAACATTCAAATAATGCAATGCAAATCATACACGAGACCAATTAGTTAGGGAGGCAACCATATTTACAAGCAAATTAAGCTTCTCCTTGTGAGTTACTGGCATTAATTTACCAAGGGGTTTTTTAGTAGCCTGAAAAAGATCACCGCCAAGTCGTGCACCTTTCAAATTCTTCACTGATTCGCTCAAGTCATAAATGATTTAGTATTCCCAGTGTGACAAAAGTTCAGCAATTCTTTCACAAATAAAATTTCATACAGCTTCCAGGAATCATTAACTATGCAAGACATGTGCATAGGAATGAACGTAATGCTATGACTATCATCATTCTTGATGACAAGAAACCACAGGACTCTCGTTTACTGAAATGCATTGTGTTACTTTGGTACAGTAACTTGAAAGACAATTGGGTTAAGAAAACTCTGCAGGAATGCAGGAATGTCACAATTACTATTTCTTTCAACAGCTCACTCAGGGATGCAAGGTTTTAATCTGGAACATATGTATCCACCCATTGGAGGAGCTCCTGGGATGCTGTTTTTAGTGCTAGCCTCTCTGGATCAAAGTATTATATACACCCATTTCTATTATTAATATAATTGGTCAACCACACAATATAGAAATGGGTGCACATAATACTTTGATCCTTGAGAGCCTAGTACTAAACACGGCATCCCAAGGAGCCTCTGCCATAAGTGGATACATAGTGGGTTAATACTAGGATGTGATATAGCAAACTAGAACAAGAACTAACGAAATCATTGTTGAAATAAGATACATATATACATTTTGACAAAGAAATAGATTTGTTGTGTCATCATGGGTAACTTAAACATCTTAATCATCTACATTAATTCCATTGCTATTTCAATTAAAAATAGTGATCAGTAAAATAACTATACCCACTGCTTGCCATTATGATTTTTACATTTTTATTGTTTGCTTTATCTGCAGTTAGAATAACACGTCATAAATGACAAAGGTAATGCAAATTATTATAATTTAATATCAATGTTTCTAAATTAGGCCAAATGTATTGGCTCTGAAGGCCTGACAAAATTTTTTTTAAATGTTCCCGTGCACATTTATCATATCTTATACAATCAGTAGTTTAGTTTTATCAGAAGTGAGTAAAATAGTTACAAATATTTTCAAACGTAGTTTGTTCTTACACAGTATGCAAACTTTTTGGTATTTATATAATTGTTACCTTCAGCACAGCTGGAACCAGCTGTCTAACTTTTAAAAAAGGTGGTATGGTAGTTAACTATTACCTTCAACACAGGTGGAACCAGCTGTCTAACTTTTAAAAAATGTGGTATGGTAGTTAATTACCGTACGAGCGGGTGGTGGAGTCTCACCTGCCCGGTCAATAGAGCGTCAATTTACCTTCAGCCGTGCTATGGTGAGGTGCTTCACTGCCCTCTGCCCTGCTTACTGTTTTTCACTTTGTTGTGAACATAGCATCTTTTCCCAGTGGGATCTTTTCATCTTTGTTTCTACCATTGTATATGTTTGTGTGTTTGCTATAGTGATATTACTGTGCAATGCAAACCACGAATCATCTGAGCCAACCAAGCGTAAGGCAGTACCCAAACGTAACCCAACTTTGTTTCAAGGTTGGAGGAGAATTAACTGCCAGCAGACCTGATGTAGATTCTCATGGCCTTTGCACATTGTGCGGGGGTATGAATGTAATCCTGACTTTGTGTGAAAGGAGTGCTTCTGACTGGACTCCAGAGCAATGGTCAACCATTCGCGAGGAGTGAAGTATCAGAAGCAGCCCTAAATTGTTGTCTGAGTGACCACCTGCCCTGATGACTGATGACCCTGCAATGGTTGATAATCCCTTTGCCCCTACTTTCCTCCTCCAGCAAAACTGTTCTAATTTGCTACCACTCCTACAGGAGAGGTTTCCAACCTCAGGGCTTTGCTCACTTCACTGGGTGGAGATCGTCGTTAAGTTACAGGACTGGAAACCAGGATGACAGGGAGGTGTCATTGTCTTTTTGTTCATTGTGAGGGGGAAGGAATCTGCCCAGTGCGAATGGAGACTACCCTTTCTAACCCAACTTTGTTTCCAGGTGTGGAGGAGAAGGAACTCTGGGAGACCTGGGAGTCTCTTGGCCTCCAAGGAGTTCCCTCGATGCAGGGCATCCTGAGTTGCCTGTGGGCTGCTCGTGCCCCTTCTGCTCCTCCGGTGAGTCACAACATGCCGACAGTGACTGTCTTTTCTGTCACCATGACAACTAACTATCTGATGCCTACGATAGTGACCACCCACCCTACACTGACGACCCCTGCAATGGTTGATAAGACATCTCCTTATGCCCCTGCTGTATCCTCCATGGTGTCTGTTCTTGCTCCTCGGGAGTCAAGGTGGCTCAGGTTGCTCAGTTTCTGTCCAACCTTGAGGGCAGATCCTCCATGCCCTGGAAAAGGCTCAATGTTGAAGGAGTTGGTAAGAAGAGAAGCAGGGTTGGTGTCTTTGTCATTGTCAGGTCTGCTGCCACCTCCCATCCCCTTCCTCTTCCAAAGCCCACAAGTAGAGGAAAAAGGAGGCAGCTCTCCTCCCGTGAAGGTGCTGCTGACTCAAGGGTCTGCACACTGGCAGTTGCTTCGAGGAGGTCCTCCATACAATTGTCTTCTCTGCAGGAGGTTTTGGCCTCAGAGACGACTGGAGTATGTCGTGAGGAAAGTGCAAGTTCATGCCTGAGAGTACGCGACTGCTCTCCCCAGGTCAGCCCCCCCTCGTGTTCGCATGAATGGACTCACTCACCTGCCAAGAGCCTGCACATGCGTTTGCCTTAGCCTCTGCTCTCTCCTTGGGACAGCCCTACTCCACGTTTGTTTGAGAGGAAGGGCTCTCATAGACCTTTGAAGCCATTACTGCTGCAGGTTTGTGATCACTTTTGGCCTGCCTGTCCTGCCATGGGACCGTCTGTTCCAATAGGACAGGTAAGGGTGCTTGCTCCCTCTCTCCTGTCCCATCAACTTCCTTGGGGTATTCTGGGAATCGCGAGTTAAATAGAAGGGTTTGTGAGTGGGATGTCACATCCCACCACAGCCCTACCACGAAGGCTTATGAGTCAAGCAAGGTTGTCAAACCTATCTGCTCGTATGTGTAAGTGGTTGAGCAGGGAGCCAGTGGTTCTGGTGAGGTTTTCCCACCTGCAGGGAGAGTAACAAGGGAATACTGCAGATTGGAAGGACTCAAGGGTCCTCTGCCCCAAGATAGATTCTCCTGAGATACAGAGGACCTTTTCAGAGATTGTCGCATTGATTCATTAACACAACGATCACGGGGAAGGGACCTTGGCTACATTCATTGACCCCCTTCGCGCCTCAAAGTCTACTGGTGTCTTAAGAAGGAACCCAGAGCTTCTGTAGGTTTGCCTGGGTCCTCACTTCCCAAGGAGTTTTGGATCAGGTGAACCCTCTTGTCTCTAGGGAGGAGAGTTCCCTTTGATCCAGTCTTTGGCCAAGCTACTTCCCCCTTCTCTGCCTTGCCAGAAGTAGTACTACATGCCCTCGATAGATCCACTGCAGACAGAACAGGGTGACCCGGACTTGGTTTGCTTGGCTCTGGGTCTCTCGCTACAGCATCTTGGAGCAGAAGACGTAGTCTTCACGCAACAAAAAGCAGCGAGCCTATAACCACTGCCATGACAACCTTCCAGGCAGTCTCCTGGCTGGACCTGTGGTCTCTGTGTCCAAGGTTGCAGCCTCTGGAGGTTCCATCAACCCCATGGAGGACTCAACCTTTGTGAGGCTGTGCCAATCTTGGCCCACCGTACAGCAAACCTGTGGGCCAACTTAGTGCTGAAGAGGAGGGACACCGTCCCACTCAGATCACCAAGCATGTTGGCCTGAACTCAGCTTGGCCCTTTGGAATGGACCGTTGCTGGGTCTGCCTCTCTCTCTCTCTCGAGAGGAGGTAGATGCTGCAGTGGACAAGTGTTGTGTTGAGGATAATGACCCACTTGTTCACCAGTATGTGACATAGGCCTCTGGGTCTTCGCAAGTCACTATGGCCCAACCTTCAGGTCTAACGACCAGTTCCTCAGACCCTAAAAAGTCCCAGGCTTTGTGGGGCACTTGAGGAACCACCCAGCATTCTTCTGCCCTGCCAAGAAGGGTGCACAGCTGCACCCATTTCCACCCTCTTTCCAGTCCATTAAAGGGAAGAAAGGCAAGGGAAACAAGGAAGAAAACGCTAGGGTCGGTGTTCTCTACAAGCTGCTGTCAGTGCCTGTCGAGCCATTAGGCAACATGGCAGCGACACGGAGCCGAGACATGGGTAGTGGATGTCTTTCAAGAGGGCTATCTACTTCCCTTGGAATCTCAATCACTCATCACCAAAACCCCAGGAGGAGATTATACAGTGATGCTTAGAAAACTCGCTGTAGAAGTCGTGACAGATTGGTCCCCAGGCTTTTAAAGATGAATCTTTCTCATGGAGAAAGAAGTGAGGGGTCGGGGGGACAGTCATCGATCTCTCTCCCTTGAATCAAATCATTCACCAGACTCAGTTCAAGATGGAAACAGGTTGTTCAGTGCTCACTTCCATCAGGGAGAACAACTTCATGTTTATGGTGGACCTGAAAGGATGTGTATTTTCAAATACCATTCATCAATCCTCTTGTAAGTACCTCTGCTTTGACCTCGAAAGACGGTATTCCAGTTCAGGGCACTTTGTTTTGTGCTCTTGACTGCTCCCCAGGTGTTCAAGCAGATGTTCACCCTTGTGTCAACGTAGGCCCATTCGTGCAGGATATGTCTTTTGAAGTATCTCGACGATTGGCTAGTCTTGGCAAAGTCTCATCTGCAGTTGCTTCAAGACAGGGATCACCTTCTCGAGTTATACCATGACCGGGGGGTCGTGGTAAATCTCTAGAACTCTGATCTCATACCCAAGCAGAGAATGAAGTAACTTGGCATGCTGATAGATACAGCAGCAGCAAGAGTCTTCCCCTCTGACCCTCGTATCAGCAGGTTCAGGAAGGCAGCGCAAACGTTCCTGTCCCAGCAGGAGCAACCAGCTTGGCAGTGGCAGGTCATTCTCAGTCACCTGTTTTCCTTGGAGAAGTTGGTCCCTCACCTTCATTCTCTCCAGTGGAGAATGAAGGAGTTGTGGTCTCTGGCAAGGGATCCTCCATCATTTCCCATCCTTCTCTCAGAGAGGGTGAGGCAGGACTTAGCCTGGTGGCTGGACGATGGGAACCTCATAATAGTGTCTCTGCACACTCCCCCTTCCAAGATACTTCTGTTCTGAGATGCTTCAACTGAGGGATGGGACACACACCTGGAGGAGTTGCTGATTTCAGGTGTGTGGAACCAAGACAACAAGCACCTTCACATCAATATCCTGGAGCCCAAGGCAGCCTTCCTGGCCCTCCAAGAGTTTCAGGATCGAGTGATGGGACGCTCGGCACTGTTGATGAGTGACAACACCACAGTAGTGGCATACGTCAACAAGCAAGAAGGCCTAGTGTCTCTTCCACTGCACCAGTTGACGATGCAGTGCGCAAGTGGATGGTAGCACACTTGTTGGATTTATCAGCCAGATACATTCCAGGCAAGAGGAATGTAATGGCAGACAAGCTCAGTCACCGAGTCAAGTGATAGGGACAAAGTGGTCCCTTCACATGGACGTTGTGGAAAGCGTGTCTGATCTTTAGGGGCTCCCATCAATGGACCTGTTTACCACCCGTCCCAATAGGAAGCTCCAGGTGTTTTGTTCAATCATCCCTGACTTATGGGCTGCAGCGGAGTATGCCTTCCAACACCTATGGGGCAAAATGGATGGCTATGCCTTACTAACATTCTGTCTGCTTCGTTTGGTGATCAACAAGATTATGATCACCACGAACCTCAGAATGACCCTGATGACTCCCAAATGGCCACATGCTGCATGGTACTGAGACCACCATCTCTTTGCATCGAGGCACCAAGAGAGATTCCCCCCTGGCACAGTCTACTGTGTCAGCCACACGTGGAATGGTTCCACCAGAGTCGGTGAAGTTGCTTGCACTTCACAGCTGGAGATTATCCAGCATCTCTTGTGAGCAAGAGGCTTTTCTCGCCACACAGCAACAGAGATGTCTGGATACCTGCGGCAGTCCTCTGCCACTGTCTACCAGGGGAAATGGGCCGTCTTCTGTGGTTTGTGTCGTGGACAGGGATCTCTCTGGTTGGAGCTACTATTCAGCAGGTAGCGGATTTCCTCGTCTTCAGTCGCCGAGAGACGCCCTCTTCATCTCAGCTGTTAAGGGCACTTGAGCCACCTTGGGCCAATCCTATGCCTGAGGGGTGTGGGTATCTTCTCCTCGCTGGAGATTTCTTTGCTGATGAAGAGCTTCGAAAGGCCTTCCCCTCCCAGGGAACTCAGGCCTCCTGTGTGGGATGTGACTCTCGTACTCGGGAGCCTGACTCATGCACTGTATGAGCCCTTAAGAGAGTTGTCAGAGAGGGATCTGACCTTCAAGACTGTTTTCCTGCTTGCCCTGGCATTTGCAGAGGGAGTAGGCAAACTGCACAGACTTTCCTGCAATGGGAAATACTGGAGAGGATGGGGATCGGTTACTCTCGATTTCATCCCAGATTTCATGGTGAAGACTCAGAATCCATCAGTCCCTGACACCAGATTCGAGTCGTTTATGATCCCCTCCCTAGAGGATTTGTTGTTAATGATCCAGACGAGATGCTACTGTATCCTGTTAGGATGCTGTGGTGCTATCTGAAGAGGACTCGCCATCTCTAGCCGAGTGTCGACGTTTCTTTATTAGCACTGGCTTGACCAAGAAAGAGGTGTCCAGGAACACTCTTTTTCTGGCTTCATAAGACAATCAAACATACGTATTCTGTGTCAGGCGAGGAGGACTCCAGTATGTGTGGTTGCAACAGACCACTTTCACCTCCTACCTTTGTGATATTGCCCACAAGACCCTGGACACGTTTTCCTTGGGTCCTGTGGTAGCTGCTCGACAAGTTGTGTAGCTTAACCTGAGGTCTTTATAGTTAGTGCCTACCTCATGTCACCCCTCAAGCTGACACCAAGCTTATACCTGGGCCAAAGGTAACTTGACGCTATACTGGCTGGGCGGGTGAGACTCCCCCACCCGGTCATGTGGTAGTTAACTACCATACCACCTTGTTTAGAAGTTAAATGGCCGGTTCCAGCTGCACTGAAAGTAATTCCTATATAAAGACCCCAGGTTTGTATAGTCAGGAAAAACACAAATTATTTTTAAAATTTGTCATATTTCAAAATAACAAAGACAACAACATTACATACTGTATATCTTTCTTTAAAGAAACCAAAAGCATCAAAATAGATCATAATTATCTTGTTTTTACATTTCATCAGAGACATTTCATTAAAGACAAGTAATTTCATTCTTAAAGTAGTATTATTGTGGTTCTTACTGATATTAGCCACGTGAGGAGAAGTGAGGCAGGCCATAGTTACAGTTCAAGTGCATATATTTTCATCAGCTCAGTTGTATATATTGTCTTCAGTTCAAGTGCATACATTTTCTCCAATTCAGGTGCATACATTTTCTTCTGTTCAAGTGTATACATTTTCTTCAATTCAGTTGCATACATTTTTTTCAGTTCAAGGGCATACATTTACTCCCTTTCAAGTGCATATATTTTCTTCAGTTCAAGTTGTATATATTGTCTTCAGTTCAAGTGCATATGTTTTCCAGTTCAGGTCAACATTTTCTTCTGTTCATATATTTTCTTCAATTCCTGTTATACATTTTTTCAGTTCAAGGGCATACAATTACTTAATTCAGATAACATACAATCATTTCAGTTGAGGTGAATAAATTATCTTCAGTTCAAGTGCATACGTTGTTCTTCAGTTCAAGTGCATGCAATTAATGCATTCAGATACATGTAATCATTCAGTTGAGGCGAATAAATTATCTTCAGTTCAAGTGCATTGTTTAACATTGTTTAACATTCAAGTGTGTAAATTTCTTTATTTCTTTAGTTTAATTGCATACATTTTCATCAGTACAAGTGCATACATTTTTACTTTTATTGCTGAAAAGATGAAAGGAGGTTAGGCATCCCTGCATCCCTGCACTACTAAGTCGTTCCATTAATTTCTTTAGTAATTTTCGTAGGATAACTCCTTTAGAGGAACTATGTAGAAATAATCAGTGATGTCAAAGAATCTGTTTATCAAGAATTGTTATCTTCAAGCCACCTCACTCAATTGTATCGCAATGATAGCCTCATCTGCCCTGTACATATGTATGTATGTGTGCATGTGTATGAATATATGTGATTGTGTTTGGGGATGTGTGTGTGTGTGTGCGTGTTAAACTTCAAAAAATATTTATATTTTTTGGGTATATTCTTCTTTATAGATTTTGGAATTTTTTTTTAAAGTTAGAAATGTTTTCTTCAACTTTATTTTTAAACATTTAAAAATAGTTTATTTTCATATTTTGATATATATGCAACAGATATATAGACATAACTATGAATATTTATGGAAGTGGAAAATGTCTTCAGAATCCTGATATTAAGTTATTTGTTATTTCTTATTACATGTATGCAGGATGCACTTAAAAGTAATTGGGTGTGCTGTCTGCAGATGACCTAGCTGTGACACCAGACACAATTGTAAGATGGGTACGGACCTTGAACTCAGAGTCAGTGCTGCAGAAACAGAAGCAATGCTAGGCAGCACACAGGAGAGAGAGGGACTACTGTGCATGCAGGGTCAAGACCTGGCGAAGAATGGAACGAATAATTTCAAGCACTTTGAATCTGTTATAAGCAAAGAGGATGGATATGAGATGGAGGTATGGCAGAGAACTAAAGCAGCTGGGACCGAGCAAAATTATGAAATATCAAACACAGTGATGATTCATCAACGAAAATCTATTTTGTGAAACCCCAACAGACAAATGTTGCGAAGAAGTAATGTGATGGGCAAGAAGCCTCGTCCTTTCCTCTCTTGAGATGCAGCACTAAGGAGGAGTGTTTAGAGGTCTGACGCAAACCACGCATTCCATGATCTTTAAATTTCCAAATGTGACAGCCTTTCCCCTCAGGATGCTTAAGTAACGACCGGGAATCCCCATCTCAGAAGTAAATACCAGAAGTCCTTGATTTGGAGTGTATGGTCCCGGATAATAGGCAAATAGTGGCCAGGAAGTGAAGTTGCCATTGGATATGTCCGTTGTTCCCAGTCTGATCTGATGGAATAAAATTTAAATAATCAGTCATTAAACCGGGGAGAAGAAAACACAGATAATTTAACTATGCATAAGCTGAAGTGATGAAGAGTTTGTACGTTGGATAAGGATTTTAGATTTTGCAGAAACCACATTACAAGAATTTTCTATCTGAAAATGGGATTGAGGGAAGTTATGAACATCACATACAGAGTTGCAATAATAAAACAATGAATGAAGGAATTGCTGATGCTCAATACCAAACATTTAAGAAGCAGGGAAGTTTTCAGTGTTTATCTCCTGGAGTAAATATAAAAAATATCAGTCTCCTTTTGTAGTTCATTACTACACTTTTTCTGTTGAAGCCTTTGGAAGTCTTTCAGCTATGTAATAAACTCTAAGACATCCAGTAATGCTGTCCATCACAGATTATATAGTGTTCCACTGTTATTGAGAAACTTTAGGGTTTAAATACCTACCTCCTTGTCTACCCTCCATGGCCATATCACATGCTATCTTAACCAGAGCATCCTCATCCCTGTGAACCACATTACTATATCAACCCATCCTACTTCCCCTGGCTCTGCATGTTATTTTGCAAACTCCCACCTTGTTTTTTATTTGTTCACTTCCAGTTTTTTCCAGCAATAAGACTCCAAGGCCCCACCTCAGCAATCTCATCTCTGTCCTTTTCAGGGTTCCCCCTCCTTTTCTTCGCATTGCCCAAATTTTTGCACCATACAGCAGCATTGGTCTGATTACTGTTTTGTAGACCTTCATACTAAGCCTCAGAGGACTCATCAAGACATCACCTCCGAAACTTCTCGCCACAGCATTGGTCTGATTACTGTTTCTTAGACCTTCATGCTAAGTTTCAAAGGACTCATCAAGACATCACCTCTGAAACTTCTCGCCTCTTAGCACAAGCTGCTTTCATTCTCTGCTGCACCTCCATCCCACATCCATCCTCGTTGCTTATAACAGATTCCAAGTACTTGGAACTAACTATGTGTTGAATTCTTCACCAGGTCTTGACTCAACATGTAGTCCCTCTCTGTCCTGTCTGCTGCCTAGCGTTACTTCTTTTTCTGCAGCACTGACTTTGAGTCCAAGCCCTGTACCCTTCTTGCAATTCTCCTGTTTCATGTGATATATCCAGGTCATCCACAGACAGCAGATCACATAGCATACTTCCTCCCAACTGCTCACTCAGCACATCCTTTATGACTACGAAGAGGAATGGGCCTCCAGCTGATCCTTGGTGCAATCCAACCTTAACTGGAGAAGCAACTGTCTTCCTGTATTTTGTCCGTACTACTATTCTTGCTCCCTTGCATATTGCCTTTGTCATGCTTATGAGCCTCTCGGGAGCTCCTTTCTCAAACTACAGTAAACCAATTCGTTGGTTACTCTGTCAAAAACCTTTCTTATGTCTACAAATCACCAGTATAGCTTCTTGCTCCCTTCCAAGAATTTTTCCTGCGTCTGTCTTGCAATAAAAAGAAACTCTACTACACCTTTCCCAAGCACAAATCCAAACCGCATTTTGTCGATGTCAACAACTGTGTGCAGTCTGTTTTTGTTTACTGTTTCCATTATTATAAGAGTGTGTCCCATAAGCTTTTTATTCATCTGTCATTTCCACATTCCATAAGATAACTCTTTTGCCTGCAGATACACTTGCCCAATAAAAGCTGCAAATAATTAAACTTCATTTTCACAAAGTTGAAGTGCTGAAACACACACTAAAACATAATTACAAAGTATGACCAACAGCGACTGTCAACTTTTGGAAATAAATCAATGAAAGAAATTTTGTCAAATGTTTTACATTTTCAGTTCAGATTTTGTTGTTCATGAAGAACTGTGGTTTAATTAATAAAATATAAAATAAGTAAATAATGAAAGCATGAAAACCCTTATAGCATTTTGTTGAATTAAATTTTTTTCCCTTAGCTTACCATGAATTTTAATATTCCTTTTTAGTTTGGAAGCATGAGTAAATGTTTTTATTGTGCGCATGTGCTGCGGTATGAGAACACATGCCTATGTTCAGTTTTTAATTTCATTGTAATTCGTTCATCATCGTACTGAATGACCTATTGGGTCTCGGTGCTTGGCCTCAGGCCTAGACCTGGTATTTTATTCTGATCGTTGGGGCAGCCCTATGAGAGCTGAAAATCAGCTCAGTGGTCTGGTTAAACTACTTTAATACTACTCTACTCGACAATTGGCTGCTACACTCTCCTTCGGAGGAGAAGAGTGCGGAGGACTTAAACAAAACTTTTCGCCTGCCGCAGGAGTTTGGCATTTTGATGAACTTTCAGAAGTCGCAATTAGTTCCAACCCAGAAGATTCCCTATTTAGGGATGATTCTAGACTCTCAGACTTTTCGGGTTTTTCTCTCTCCCAAACGGTCTGGGAGTTCCTAGACCTCAGGACTTGCTCAGCAGTTCAGTGGATGAATCTGCTGGGGACCTTAGCCTCAGTAGAACCGTTTGTGAAGTTGGGCAGGCTTCACATGAGGCCTCTTCAGTTTTATCTGAAAGCATGCTGGATTAGGAAAACACAACCGGACTCCTTCGTTCTCCCCATCTCCTCAGAGATCAAGACGGACTTTCAATGGTGGTTGTCTGTAGAAAGTCTTTGAGAGGGGAAGTCTCTTCTACTTCTGTACCTTGTCTTAGAATTTTATTCCAACGCTTTGGATCTAGGTTGGGGAGCCCTTTTAGGGACAGTGAAAGACCTCCTTCTCTGGGCAGAGCAGTATCAGGTGAAAATTATCACTCACTTTGTTCAAGAAAAAATTAACGTCCTCGCAGATGAATTGAGCTGTTACAATCAAGTTTTGCCTATGGAGTGGACCCTGGCCTCCCTCGTATGCGACGATCTCTGGAAACTTTGGGGCAAACCAGCTGTGGACCTCTTCGCAATATCAAGAAATCGTCTACCTTTCTTTTTCTTCCCCAGTCCTGGTGCCATGATGTTGAACTGGACAAGCCTGGATGCCTACGTATTTCCACCTTTCAGGTTGATCAGGGAAATGACCACCAAGTTCACTTCTCACCAGAACATCTCAGTGACCCTGATCGCTCCATTCTGGCCCAGGAAGGAATGGTTTCTGGATCTGCTGCAACTGTTAGTGGACTTCCCAAGACTCCTGCCACAAAAACAGTCGCTGCTCAAACAGCCCCATTCCCTCAGGTTCCATCAAGGATTGTCTGCTCTGGCTCTTACAGGGGACTGTCAGGAGCCTCGTCAGAGGGAAAGGCTTTTCAAGGCAAGCTGCAGAAGCTGTTGCTAGGTCCAGAAGATCTTCTAGCAGACTCTACCAGTCCAAGTGGTCAGTTTTCAGAGGATGGTGCCGCCATACTAACATCTCATATTCTGAAACCTCTATAATACATTAATAAATAGACAAAAAAGTATATTGAAATGCATAAAAAATATGTTCATTAAGAAGAGGAGAAGGTAAAGAGAATTACAGAAAGGGATCTCACTTATTTAAAAAAAAATTAATTAATAGATAAAAATATATTGAAATGCAATTTAGTTCCAATTGCACAATATCTTCAGGAAGACTGTTCCAGAATCCTATGGTGTGAGGAATAAAGGACCTCTGGAACTGAGAAGTTCGACAGTTTGTCACATTTACTGCATATTGGTGCTGCTGTTCAGCAAATCTGGTTGCTCTCGGCAGGAAAGGGGATCAGGGATCAGTTGTGAATGTGAAAGATCTCTGTTAAAATACAACTTATGGAAATATGACCAACAAGAGACCATCCACCAATGGTCCAAGTCATAATTGCTAATACTAGGAAACAGAAACCTACCACCACGAACAACTGTTTAAAAGAGATAAATCCCTGGCAGAAGCAGACACCCATACCAGGGAAAATTATTCTAGTAAAGGAAGGACAAATGGCCTAAAACAGGATGCATTGATTTTATCACTGTTATAAATACATGAGGCCTTTCGTACAGTACCTAATTTTTGTGCTTCATTGTCTGAAACTTTCATTGGGTGTTTCTCAAAAGTAAGATGTGAGTCAAAAGTTACACCTAGAATATTTGAAGCTTCCGACTCATTGTTTTCAGAGTCCCATCCAACAGAAGGGGAGGATCACTTGTATACAATAAAAATAACAGTGGATCAAGAACACTACCCTTCACTAGTAACTCCAGACACAGTAGGTTTTGGTTCATTAAAGATCCCATCAACAGCAACTCATTGCATCATCCTGCAAACTGGAAATCATTGAAGTGAATCTAAAATCATATCCAACCACTCCTCGGATGTGGGACCACCTTGAACTCCAGACAGGTTTTGGTTCTTTAAAGATCCCATGAATTTGTTCCCATTTGAGTCTGTAAGAAATCTTGGTGAACCTAAAACATATTATTATTATTATTATTATTATTATGGTGAGGGCTCTTGAACCTCAGGAATTTGTTCCATTATTATTATCTCATTATTATTATTATTATTATTATATGTTTCTGTGGACTAATTTTGTGGGATTTTCCACTTTTTGTAAAGTTTATGGCCAGTATAAACTTCTGTTGCGATTGGTTTTAGATTCAACTGATGTCATCTGTGAAAAAGGAAATTATTTCAATCATTCCTCGTGAAATGTGAATGAATATATCGGCCATAAAGTGGGGCAATTAAGGCTTTCTGTCCCACCAAACTATCAATTGAAAATTTCTGTCATTTGTGTTTTTCAACAATATGGTACCTAATCTTCAGTTTGGGAATATTTTTATTCATCCCTCTTTTACCTTGAATTAACTTGTTACCCCCAGCCCCCCCCCCCCGAAACTCTTCTGTCTAGTTTCTATGGCAGGCATAAACTTCTGTCATTGTTAGTGCCGTGTACCCAAGCACCTGACCGATCAAAAATTTGTTTTTTTTTCCATTCCTATCAAAACATGAATAACCGCGAAATTTCGACCCCTGAAATAGTTCCCACGGCAAGTACTATCAGGCTGAAGCTCGGCAGAAGTTCATTTCTTTCGAAGGGGCTGTCAAGCCAGTAGTTTGAAAGCATTTATGTTTATTCCTCTTTCCGCTTGAATAAATTGAGCTAGCTCCCCATCTATTTATGACCTTTCTTCTTAAATGATGGTTATCCAGAAATATGATTTAATGAAAATCATAAAGAAACAATCATAAGGAAAACTATCATAAACACACTGAAAAAAGAAGTTATGTATCTAGAATATCCTTGTATTGATTGCAGTTGTGCAAGAAAAGAAACCAGAAATTGTGGATAAAAAGTTAGCACTTCACAAAAGAGGATTCCCAAAAAAAAAAAAAGAAGAAGCCCACCTCTAACTGATGTTATGGCGTTGTCTACATGTGTAAATGAGCAGTTTACAGCAACTGCTTCTAAGGACATTCTGTTGGAATTCTGTCGCCATCAAGATTTTATCTCCCCCCAAACAAATATGTAATTGTAGAATAGTTTTCGATTCTTTTCAGAGGAATCTGTCTGCATGAAATTTTTAATGCAACAGGTCTCCAAATCATATACTTGAAGCGCACTTTAGTACAACAAGTTTTCGTGTTTTCCCTTGAAATTTGTAATGAAAAATTTTATTATTTTTCGGTGTCGTCAGTATACACCTTCTAGCTTTGCTTATTCTACATATGGAAACAAGCAACTGTCACTGGTAGTATATACAGTATGCAAAAAGTTTTGCCATTTATAAACATACAGATAACGCTTAAGCATCTGTTCATTTACTCTGATGGGAGGCTCACGTTCTTTGTGGCACTAAGCAGTAAGCAGGACTCCATTTCATTAGAGATGCTGTGTCACGTTAAGAATGGAATGAGGATCCCCGCATTTCCCTCGTGTAACGCTCAACAAGTTTTTTTTGTTTTGATCAGTCCTTTTTCTTTGCAGTCGGGTGTGGAATGCAGCAGCAGCAGGCAGTTTTCGAGGGTCGAGTTTTTGAGCAAACATGTCGGTAGCACGTTTGGGTGTGAAAAACCACGATTATCTAACACTGGCACATCATCTGATCGTCCCATCGAGGGTTTTCTGACATTTTTGTCCCTGTCGTGCAGCTGAGGGCTGTCTTTCAAAACCATCTGGTTTTCCTGCTGATCCCTTTTTTTTACACAGCTTTTTGTTTATTTAACTTGTTTTTGTTTGGGTTTTTTTTACCAGACCTGACTCACTTCAAATTTTGTAAATAAATTAATTTTAAGCTTTCTTTATTGTTTTTGTTGTTTTCCTCCTATGTTTTGTTGCATCTGCCGTCATCACAGCCCCGTCCTGAGTATGTTAAAGAACCTGGGTCCGAAATACAAAATATATTCTTTGCAATACTTGAATGTTTTCAAGCGGCAAACATGTCGGTACTTTTGGGAAAAAAGGTTAGATCTGCTGACATTTTACCATTTGGTTTTCAGTTTGGACACGTTGCCGTACCTGAATACAAAAATGTACATTGACATCATCAAGTAGAAAGGTAAAAATACTTTGACTGAAATTCTTTCAACCTGGAAAGATAAAGATACTTCCTGAAATTCTTTCAACCTGGAAAGTATAAGATAAGATGTCATGAGACAACAATCATAAGATAAACCTCTGTAACCCATCTTAGATGACTGCGTCACTCGGGAGCTGAAAAGAAATTTGAAGATCTGTCCTTTCGATATCAGGGCCTCCACAGATAAAACATTCTTGTTGACAACAGCATGAATTTGCATTAAATATACAAAATGTGTTTCGGGAAAAAGAGCCTGAACAGGTGAATCTTGGAAGTAATATCAAGCGGTGACGCTTTCAAGAGGGCCACTGGGATACTCACTTCAGTATCCTGAAAGTAATGACAGTCGTCTACACAACGGGTCGTAATGTCAATCCTGTGAACATAACGAACGCTCCCGATGTCAAGTCTCCACCAGGAAGGGTAATCGTTGTCACGGGAACTGTACCAAGTGTTGTAGTCGCCATCAACAGCTTGCCCTGGACCATAATAGCCCAAAATAAAAACGCTATAAAATAAATATATATAATATATATATATATATATATATATATATATATATATATATATATATATATGTCTGCATTGAATCTACTGGTCACTTTTTACCAAAAACATATGTAATTGTAATAGCCACAATGCCCTCCTAGCTTTCTCGAATTCTTCGCACTTTTTTGGATACGCTTGTCACTACAAAGCCTTATCCAATTGCAAGAAATATGAAGAAAGTCTGATGTGCGGTAACGGAAAACGAACCCGAGCCCCCCAATCAGAAAGAGGTACCATTGTCGACCTGACCACGAGAAGGATAAAAGTCTGTTGCCTCTCATACATACATATACCTGTCGTTTTCAGATATATATATTAGAGCTGGAATAGACCCATCCTCACCATCGTAGACAAGGGGACAATCGATTTTTATTGCTTTTTTAGCTGAATATATATATATATGCTAGAATCTACTGGTCACTTTTTACCTGATACATATGTAATTGTAATAGCCACAATGCCCTCTTAACTTTCTCGAATTCTTTGTGCTTTTTTGGATACACTTGTCACTATGAAGCCATAAGATCCAAGTGCTACCACACATCAGAATTTCTTCATATTTCTTGCACTTGGATCTTAAGGCTTTGTAGTGACAAGCGTATCCAAAATGCATGAAGAATTTGAGAAAGATAAGAGGGCATTGTTGCTATTACAATTACACACACACACACACACACACACACACACATTATATATAATATATATATATATATATATATATATATATATATATATATATATATATATATATATATATATATATATATATATATATATATATATATATATATATATATATATATATATAGTGTATGTTTTAATAGAAACCGTTAATTTTATCATAATTATTTTTGCTTTTTCATTTTTGTATCCAAAAAAGACAAAATTACATAATTACTGATTGCTCATTGCAGTGGACCCCCTGGATTTGTGGGGGATGTGTACCACAACCCCCAAAAATAACTAAAATCCGCGAATACTTAAAACCTCCTAAAAATGCTTAGAACTGCCTATTTTGATAGTTCAAACACAAAAAAACTCTCTAAAAATGCTTATACCCGAGTACTTTTAAAAGTTTTATCACAAAACCTGCATTTAGTTATGAAAATACAGTAATTAGTGAATATTTCTCAGTGAAAAGTACCGCGAATAGGCGAATTTTCCGCGAATAATGTGCATATATGTTCCACAGAGAAATCCGTGAATTGTGAGCCCACGAATCTGAGGGTTTACTGTATTCAAATTAACATAGTAATTTGATTAGCAGTCATAAAAACTTTAAGAAAATACTATCTTAGCATATTTTCTTTCTCTCTCACAGCCTTGTCTGATGACCACTGGGACGGGGCTGGTGGTCGCTTATTATCCTTTTATTAATACTTCCAGTTTCCCTAAAGGTACGCCAGATACGTATGCAGTTATAATTACCACAACGCCCTATTACTTTAGATTTCTTCACACTTTTTGGGCACTCTTGTCACTATGAAGCCTGGGATCCAGTCAAAAAACTAAGTGAAGAAATTCAGGCATCTGTAGCAGGATTCGAATGGGCATTCGATATATGAGAACGCGGTCATTACGAAGGATACAGGCTTACTGCCGGCCATATGTTCTCTCTCTCACATTAAGGATGAACCAAAACCGGACATTTCTATTTATGTCACTCAGCGAATGACATCATATAGGTCATAACCTTTTGACAAAACAATAATAATATTTATTGCTCCAGTGACAAATCCTACAATGACAGGAGAGCTGACTGCCTTGAAATCACCTCCGGAAAATTCACAGGTTGGTCATTTTGTAGTGCTGATGGTTAAAGTGATATCTTTCCAATGTTGTTGTTCTTGGTGACAAGACATTATTCCTTTGTCTAATAATGCACACTGTTCTCTTTTAGGTCATCAACGATTTGTGAGTTTGTCTGCAGTGGCCTGGCTATATTCTTGAGTAACAGCTGATGATATAGCATTACTTTGGAGAGTTTGCATATAAACACTTCTACAAATTGTTTCCGACTTAACCTTGACTGCATCACCAAGATGATTTTGTTCATTCAAAACTTGACTTGTGTTACCATTGACTACATGAATCTGTGCACGACATATAATCTTTTGTGTACATCTCACATTTCACGGTTTTGTCCATTCGTTTGTTTCTTTTTTGAAAGAAATGGTTACAGAAGCAAAGTTATCTCTTCATTTTTCCAGTCTCAGTGTAAGAACATTCATTCCCTTTTAAGAGTCCTCAGGGTTAGCAGTGGAGCTATTATGACATAGTCGAGGTAACTACAGTATAATTTTAGCACAGTTTGAGTATATATTGACCTCCTATGAATATGAAATAATACTAAGTGGATAACATAGTAACGGTTCGCTATGTTTTGCATAACATTTTTACGGGTCATCCAGAGTGACTATAACACTTCAGCTTTGAGGATTTGGTGAAGGGATGAATTTTTGTGAATCTTGATGAGACACGCAACATATGATCTACTGATCAAGGAAACCTAGTTCGAAATAGACTTAGGGAATATTTCAACTACAAAATTAGTTGAATTTGTAAATATTTGAATTGTAGAAGCCCTTGAAAATAGGGATGTCTCACCAATCTAATGTTTAAAATACCCCAGAAATTTAATTTCCCATCTAAAAATAGTTGTAATGTTTACCTGTGGAGAACCAATTGTTCCTGTCCTGCCATTAAGAAGAATCAGGCTCTATATATGTCTGCAATAATTAAAATGTGTAACTTATATTCAAATGTATGCCTCAATATGCAATGACTACATGGATGTTAACAATAAAATAAAATATTTAGGTCTCATATAGTGGGTGATGCTGGATGCTAAAGGGCGTAGGGTTTCTAGGGCTTGGAGGAATGACAAGTGGTCACAGAATCACAGAGTGGAATGACATACATCTTCTGTCCCACTGCCTGACCTCTGTGGTGGCTTAAATTTTCTCAGTTCCTTCTGAAACTAAGTTCGTCCGTTGTTTATCTTCCTGGTAACATTCTCTCGTGTTGCATCAGGTCACTTCTTGGAAAGCCTCTCAAATAGTGGATGATAAGCAACATTTCCTTTGTGCCTCCGTAGGGGGAAAGTGCCATCAGTGCACCTCATACGGTGCAGTGTAGGCATTACTTAAGGTTCTTTGCAATGTCCCTTAGGCCCCTTGTGCAGCCTCTTTCATTCTTTTTACTGTACCTCTGTTCATATTCTCTTTCTTCCATCTTACTTTCCACCCTCTCCTAACAATTGTTTCATAGTGCAACTACGAGGTAATCCTCCTGTTACACCTTGAAAATCTTTTGACTGTCAACTTTCCTTTCAGCGCTGAATGACCTCATAGGTCCCAGCACTTGGCCTTTGGCCAAAATTCTATATTCCTATATTCCTGCTCACTCTGATTGTGAGTGCCCGACTGTGCAGGCCACTGGCTTGAAGAACAAAAGCTGACAAACTTGCAATGGGAAGTGGGAAGTGCTCGTGTTGTATGGGAGTCTCTAGCAACATCTAACCGATTGCCAAACTAATCAAAGAAAACTTAACAACAATGTTTTAACTCTCCATTACTATTTTTTTTGTGTTTTAGTAGTTGTGTGAGTGTTTGTACAGTGTATATGTGTGTGTGTGTACCCCAGTTTTACACGCTTCACTTTGTAAAGAATTTTTGTGGAACGTATCTTTCAATTTTACGCGAGAACTTTCACCAGTTCGCGAATTTTTCTCATAGAGCAATATTCGCTAATTACTGTATTTTAATTTTATTTTCATGACTAAGTACATTTTTATGATAAAAAGTGAATTACTAAATTTCAAATATTAATGTAAACGCAGCAAAATATCTATAAAATGTTTAATACAAATTAAATCCATCTTTAATACAAATTAAATAAATCTGACAGAACATCTGACCACTAATCAAGTTTCCCCCTTATATGTAAGCATAGCCGTTTTCTCTCTTAGTATTGAAGTCGTTCCGTTTTCCTTTTAATTTGGTAAAAACAATTACTGTCACTAGTGTATTTTGTTTTACTCTCACTCTCTCTGTCTCTCTCTTCTCTCTCTCTCTCTCTCTCTCTCTCTCTCTCTCTCTCTCTCTCTCTCTCACTGAGATAAGAGAGAGATTGATTTTTTTATGCATGTACTGTATATTTATTTGTTTTGTACAGTAGTTTTATAGATAAACGTGATGTTGCTTTGTCATTAATTTTTTCATATTTTCCATTCTATAATTACAACCTTTTGCATTTCAGTAAAAGTGGACTTCAATACTATGAGAGAAAACGGGTATGCTAATATATACAGGGGTAACTTGATTAGTGGTCAGATGTTCTGTAAGACAGATTTATTTAATTTGTATCAAAGATTGATTTTATTTGTATTAAACATTTTAGAGATATTTTGCTGTGTTTACATTAGTATTTATATTCGAAAATTAGTAAATCATTGTTATAAGCATTTTAGGGGTGTACAATATATACTTAAGGTAGAACTAAGTAGTAGCTCCGCGACGGCACGGCGAGTTCCTTCTAACTTAACTTTTTCTACAGTGATTTGGTTGCTAATTGTGGATTTACCTTCAATTTTTGTCACACGATTGTAATTAACCTGTAATTAACCACAGCACTAATATCTGTCGTTTTCGGTTATTTTTACATGTCACTCCCTTCCCACCCCCCATCCCCTTTGGTGCCAGTGCTGTCTTACCCCCACAGTATTCTTTTCCAGATAGTAAGTCTTATGTGTACTGAAATGGGGTATGGTAAACCCATAGAGTTTATTTGGTTACTAAGCCTACGGGCAGAACTAGCCCCGTTTCAGGGAAAGCCCTTCCCATCCCCACCCCCTTTGGTGTCCTTTGGTGCTAGTGATGTCTTACCCCCCACAATATTCTTTTCCAGACAGTAAGTCATATGTATACCAAGTTTGGTTGAAATTGCTCATTTGTGTTTCAGAGTTATGCTGGAACACACATGCAATATATATATATATATATATATATATATATATATATATATATATATATATATATATATATATATATATATATAGATATATAAGATATATATATATATATTATATTATATACATATATACTATATATGTATGTATATATGTATGTATGTGTGTACATTCAATTTATATTATGTCCAGTTTTTTTATCATTCATCGTTCTTTACCTGATATATTCTGATGAAGCAATTGTCGAAAGGTTACTAGGTAAAACTTCACAGGGGTACTTTCTGTTATAAAGCAGCGGTGATGACCCAATGCCCAGGCCCACTCCGCCAATGTAGCACTTATCATCTGAAACAAAGCATTCGTGAGCGACTTTTTTATTATAACAATTGATATACAGGACATTCAGGTAGCGGAGTTAAGAATGGACACATGAAAAGATAACTGTCCACGCTCGCCGAAAAACATGCCTTGGATCTGCTTCAGAACAGAAATCCTGACAGAGCATTGCTTTAAAGAACTTCAGCGTTCATGAGTTCTTTTATTCTGGCTGATGTGTTTTCAAGCTATGAACCTCCTTGTTTTTCTGTGAACGTCAAGTATCTAAGTGCTAGCTGTCACCAAATTGCTTTATTCTTTCTACGTAATAAATGACAAAAAATGACACGTGTGTCCTTCTAGATTTCTTTTTTATTTTGTATTCATCTTGTATTGCCATCTCCTTGTGCATAATATATTTTTGATGCAAAACTGATTTTCTCTCCTTCACTTACCAAGTTGCTGGAAAGCAGTACACGCTTTCTGAGAGCACAAAGCAGCGCACTTCAGAACATTCTTTGAGGGAAAAGACAGTGCTGTATTGGCTGGGGCAATTCCGTAGATACCAAAAGTTTTCTGACCTCCTGTGAAAACGATGTTTGCCAAAGCCCAACACAGTAGCCAAGCAGAAAGCATCTGAGTCTTCATGGGCCTATTGGGTCCCATAATCCCTCTATTACTGAAACTGGAATGTGATGTAAATGATACAGTGACTATAATACTTAGATACATGCATATATATATATATATATATATATATATATATATATATATATATATATATATATATATATATATATATATATATATATATATATATATATATATATATATATATATATATATATATATATATATATATATATATATATATATATATATATATATGTTAGACAAATAGTCCTTTGAAATCCAATGGTAAAAAAGACAACATCATGAGATAATGAATATATAGTCCGTAGATCTTGTTGTGTATATATATAATATATATACAGATGATCAAAAATAACAGAATTAGGATGTTAAGTGAGAGCTGAAGAAAGTTTTAAAGTAGTTTCTTGAAAGATATTAATGGAATAGGAGAGTTAGCAAATGTCCTTAAAGTAAATGGTAAAAGCCAACAACAGGAGATTGAATGGAGTCCGCTTAATCTTGTTGTAAATGAAGGACAAATACGGGATTTAAAAAATTAGGCAAAGAAAACAGGAAAACAAAGGAATCATCATCCCTAGAGCTAAAAAGTAATAGAGGCAGAAATACAGTTCAGTGATCCCCTTCTCCATGCTTGAATGTCTGAACTCTTGGGCGTCCAAAATGAAGGACAAATTTATCTGGGTGGATTACAGTAGGGAGGCATTGTTGTAAGTGCACCTAATGCTGTCCATTGTAGGCATTACTTAGGGTTCACCAGATCCCTCGCCATGCTTTCAGCATGTATATATATATATATATATATATATATATTATCTATATATATATATATATATATATATATATTAATATATATATAATATGTCCATTGTATATATATATTATATTATATATATCCGTATATATATATATATATATATTTATCACTTACACAGTTGTTCTGTGTATTAATACAATTACTAACAGGACCACATTGAAACTGGATGGTATCTAGCGGAGATATTTATTCAAGAAAAGTTACAATTATGTTCTCTAGTCATAGGAAAGAAATTAAAATGGGAATAATGACAGGGTTGGCCATCAAGGCTTATAGGATTTGCAGTCGCGAATTCTTAGATGAAGAGCTGGAATACCAATGGAGAGTTTTAGGAGATTAGGATACCCCAAGTATTGGTGGGAATGGGCACACACTTAGGCAAGAAAAGCCTGTTTTGGGGAGAGGGAAGGGATAGAAAAGGAACATTTGGAAGGGAAGAAAATAATTATAACTCCAGACAACAACAACACTAAACTCAGTTTTTTTTTTTTTTTACCAAAGCGCATTTGCACCGACTCGCAGGGGTGCCCTTTTAGCTCGGAAAAGTTTCCTGCTAGCTGATTGGTTGCAAGTATTTTGTCCGAATAGCATCATTGTTTTCAAATAATTACCAAGTAATGTGAATCGAAACTTATTTACTAACCTAATTTCTCCCTCAGATATATGTTTTGTCAATGAATAATATTAACGAATAAAGAGATTATAAAGTATTGTGATGGTAAGTCTAAATTTAATAACAACACCCGCCGAAGTCAACGACAGGAGCTTGTTTTCGGATGCACGCTGCATAATTTTTTTACTTTTCACATATTTTAAACACCAGTTGGGATAAATTACACTAAGCATAAGAAAAAAAGGTTATTATAAACTTTCTTTGAATACCAGAATCTACTAAAAACATGGAATTAATAAAACTCGCTATTGGTGAAAACTTCCGGGGAGGTAAAAGGAACAGCTTATGGGGGCCTGGCGGGAAAACTATCACAAGTGATTGTCATTGCAGCATTTTCCTGATTTAAGTCATTGCAGCATTTTCCTGATTTAAGTCATTGCAGCATTTTCCTGATTTATGTAAATGTTGAAATCAGTGTTATGTTATTGAGATTACTTTAATGGCTATATCTGCAATTAAATAGTTTCGATGCTTCTTTTTGTAGGTGCACACTAATAAAAATATATTTCGCAGAAATTAACAACTTACTCTTTCATGTAAGTTGCAGCAGACAATGCGAGGTAAGAAAACTTTTTATTTTCTTATTTTGTATTCTGTTCAGGACACATATAAGGTTAACACGAGTTTCTGCGGATATTTTGAGAAGTAAAAGAATATGTGACTGAGTAGAAAATGTACTATACACATATACATTTGAAGGATTAGTAGGCTGTAGGCGTCTACTGTCAAATACCGAGGCGGGGATGGAAGGGAGAGGGACGGGTATCGAGGTTGTAACTCTGTGAAATTATGAATTTGTTTAATTATGATTTTTATGCAATTTATGGAACACTACAGTATCCTCAAACCGAAAATAGTGCTTTTAATAGAATCTATACTTTTACGACAAAATTAGCAAACCCTTTCTATACGGACTTACATCATAGGCCTACATACACCTAGCCTAACTTATATCAAGCATCAGCTACTGTTTACTGTTACTCCCTACCTTGAAGACTTAAGCAAAATTTATTGCAATTGTCAGAAAATGGTGTAAGACACACAGACATAGGCTAGCCTAGTTTGAAATGTGTGCAAGAAGCAAAGCCATAATAAGGGAAGCACATTATTATTATTATTATGTAAAAGAAAAAATAGCCTCTTCATATTTATCATCATATTTATCATAATGATATAACAAAAGGCTTCAGCACACAAGCCTGTAAGAGATGTTATGTATCTGAAAATTCTTGAATAATGGTGTTTGTGACTGATGGCCATTTATATTGTGACTGATAATGCAAGGGACAGCCTGAATGCGTGATACTTTAAACCGTTTCAGTTAAGACACTTTATATAGTAGAAGTAATGAATATTAAAAGTGCTTTAAATAATGCAAAGCTAAGATGGCATTTCAGCTGTACTTGGTGATCCATTTATGATTGCTGAAATATGTATGAGTTTTCATCAACAGTGTCACAGCAGTAATTTGAATGTGGGCTGTCTCCCTGTAGGTTCTTCCTTATCTCTCCTTCACCCTCTTCGTTCGCGCATCGGGTGAAGACCACGAGGAGGTGGGGGCGCGGGTGGTCGGCGACCTCATCTAGCTGCGTGGGCCAGTTCCCCCTCGGGGCAAGAGGAGTCTCTCTCTACTATTCATCTTTGCTTTGTCTTTCAGGTTGACAGTGAGTATCGTAGGCACAGCAGTAGTTGGCTGGATATCTCAGTTGGGATATCTGCATGAAAGAGTCCCATGATTTGTGATAGCCTTGCATAAGCCGTTGTTCCCCTGCGTTTGTGTCTCGGGTTTGACGGCTAAGGGCATATTTAGAGGGGCGTAACTGAGTGAGAATGCTTCTCTTCCAGTAGCCCTTTATTCAGATACTGAAGGCGCTCCCCAGTACGTTTGGAGATATTAGTCGAGACATAATATCTTTGCTCCCCTTCATTGATCAGGACGTAAGAGTTCGCTTCCCTTCTTGGGCTCCCGCCCTCCATGTACAAGGGCGTGACTACTTCCTTCCTACGTGTGTTGAGTGTTGTTTTCGCCGCCTGTGCTATAGAAAGTTGTGGGGGGGAGGTTGTGGGCATCGTCCGTAAGTTCCGCTTCCACGGCTCCCTTGGTGGCCTCCCCTCCTTCCTTCTCTCTCCCTGTAGTTCTTCCTTTTCTCTCCTTCGGTAGAGATCTCTCTCCTTCGCCCACTTCGCTCGCTCATCGGGCAAAGGCTGCGAGGAGGGGGGGAGCCCGCGGGCGGCCGGGCGACCTCTTCTAAGGGGCCTCCTCTCTCTGCTTAGGGCAGTTCCCCTCGTAGCAAGAGGAGTCTCCCACTACTAATCATCTTTGCTTTTTCTTTCAGGTTGACAGTGAGCATCACAGGCACAGCAGTAGTTGGCTGGATATCTCGGGGGATATCTTGCATGAAGGAGTCCCAACATACATTCAGCGTTGCTTCGGGATCGACCGCAGTACTTGGTTGGAATGGCATAGTTCCACGTAGGGATCATTCCAACTCTGTTCCCGCCGATGTGGATCGATCGCTGTCATTGCTGGCCTTCATGTATGCTGTGGCACTTGCCTCTGGTGTATCTGTGGTCCATCTGCTCTTGCTGTTTCCTGTGTTATGCTTCTGTTAACTCGACGACAGTCTCTAGGTGGCTCTTCCTGGTTTCCTGCTGCAGCCATCCTGATTGTTCCTGTCGCTGCTGGTGACGTTTATGTGACGTTCCTGGCCGTTGCTGTAGCTCCTGCCTTCCAAACCGCTTCTGTAGCTCCTGCATCAGCTGTCCTGATCGTGCCTGCTGCTTCTCCTGGTGGTGGTGTCCTGGGCTGCTTCCGTTGCGTACCTGCCTGTCTGCCCTGAAGGTTACGATGTCCGCCATCCTGTAGAAGATGTTGAAGTGAAGGTGAAGGAAGTCACCCTGTGGAAGTGACGTTCCTGGCCGTTGCAGTAGCTCCTGCCTTCCAAACCACTTCCGTAACTCCTGCATCGGCTATTCTGATCGTACCTGCTGCTTCTCCTGGTGGTCGTGTCCTGGGCCACTTCCGTTGTGTTCCTGCCTAGCTGCCCTGGAGGTTAAGATGCTTCGTGTCCACCATCCTGTAGAAGATGTCGGAGTGAAGGCGAAGGAAGTCGCCCTGTGGAAGTAGCCACCGTCGTCTTAAACTTATCTTTGATTTCGTCTTCTGCTGCCTCTTCCCCAACTCTTCCAAGGTTCAAGGGGGTTCCGGGAACTGGACAGACCTCCATTGGCCGAAGGAGAGGAAGGCTGCTGCTTTCCAGTTGATGCCCTTGGACATCTAGGGACTGCCTCCTTCTGAGGAGGCAGTGGGTCTCTCATTGGCTCTTCTCAACCTTCAGGTTAGGAAACCGATTCGCATAGCCCTGGTTTTGTGTTTCGGGAGCCACGGGCGTGCAGACCTCGGTTTGTGATTCCGTTCCCAGTCCTAGAGGTTCTGCCTCTCTAAGATGGGGGCTGCTTCGGGTGCTCATTCGCGAGCCGCTCTGAGTGCTTGAGATTCGGTGGAAAATCGAGTATCCCGATCTGGTCTGGAGAGTACTCTCTCCAGCCCAGTTTGGGAGCAGTGCAAGAGAAAGGGCCGAGGCACCCAGGTGTCTCAGCTCTTCCTGCCAGCACCACAAGTGCTCCCCGAGTGCTTACCAGTGCTCGGTCGGGTTCCCAGCCTGGTGTCTCGACCCTATCGGTTCAAACACCAGAAGAAGCAGGGAAGAGATTCCCTTCGGGAGTCCTGCGGGACTTGTAAGGGACTGACTCCCTTCCTGGAGAAATGTTTCTTTCGGTGGGAACCGATTCGCATTCTCTTGTGGGGTCTGGCTTTTCGGGAGCCGCGAGAGCGCAGCCTCGAGAGACCATGCCCTCGTTGCCAGTCTTGGAAGTCTGCGTCCAAGATTAGTTCTGTGCCTGGCTCTTTTTGATTTCTTAGGAAACCGAAAGCAGCCGCTCCTGATTTTCGGGAGTCTCATGGGTCACTTGAATCCTATGAATCACGAGTGCTCTCCTGACGAAAGGCACAGGATGAGAGAAAGTGCCGAAACACCCAGGTGCCTCAGTGCTGCTGGGTGCCGAGGCGCAAGGTGTCTTGCTACTGCCCGCCAGCTGCTTCGGTTGCTTGGCTGGGTTTCATCCTCGTGTCTTGAACCTAAGGGTTCGAGCATGCAGGGTAACAGACACAGAATTCCCCTTTGAACCTTCTCGAGGGGCCTCGGCCTCGAAGGAGTTTAGAGTTCGGGAAACTAGCGCTAGTTCACAGCAGATGAGTTCTGCCTTGCCCAGTTCCATTGTGTTCGCGCGATCAGCTCAGCTCAGCTCACTTGGCTTGCTCACCCCGCCCAGCCCCTGGTCGTGCTTGTGAGACTTGCTTGGCTCGGCTTGCCCCGCCTGCCTCCCAGTCCACCATATACCACCCTTGGATCGCGTTTGCGTGATCAGTTTGGTGTGGCTCGGCTTGGCCCCACTCAGTTTTTCTGAATCAGAAGCAGCGAGGGTCTTCCTCTTCAAGTTGCGATTCGTCAGAGCGAGGATCCCCGGGACAGGTCCGCAGCTCCCCCAATGAATAATCTTATCACTCGCAACCCTTGCAGTTCCCGAGGGGTTGAGAGTGTCAGGGACCGCCGCAGCCCTTGCTTCTGAGAGCGTTTTCGATCAGATTAATTCTTTTCCTTGGCAAAGGAGTTCATTCAGGTTGAGACACCAAACTTCTCCCCTGCCTCGACAGAGTACAAATTCTTCTTGCCCCGGAGGGACTTGCCGACTACAGTTCTGTGGGATATTCTGGTGATAAGAAGGACTTGGTCCCAATTCGGATCTCCGGTTTCATAAGTCCCGAGTTGGCTCGACCCTTAGGAATGAACCTATACTTGGTTCTGCCTTTCTCTTTCAGAGATTTGCCAGATACCTCGGTAATCAAGGTTGGTACCAGGGCACTGCCTTGTCCTTTGGACAATGGCCAAGACCTTGGGGTCTTAGTCATCTTGACTCAACCTTGAGTTCAAGCCAGCCCCCTGGGACTTCTTAGAAGTCCCAGGCTTTGGAAGAAGATTGTGGAACACATAGCCCTGTTCTTCCCTTCTAGGAAAGTGCACATAACTGTCTCTCTTTCCACCCTCTTTTCCATAAGGGAGGAGGGAAGAAGGGAAGGGAGAAAGAAGTATTGACCGGGAAGAAGTTCTCCTACTGCTGATGCCTGGATGAAATGATACTTATCGAGTCTCTGGAGCTGGCAGCAACATTGCCGAGACCTGGGAATGGATTCCTTCAGGAGAAGTATCTATTTCCCTTGGGTTTCGGCAATTCTCTTCACCAAACTTTCATCGTGCTTCCTCTCATGTGCTCCCAATTTGGGAAATGCCAGCCCGGCTGAGCTAATCATTTTGGTATCCTGTCATCTTGCAGAAACTCCCCCATGATGGAGAATGGAGGTCTGCTTCCATTCCTCTATCCTTCTTTCCTCTTCGAAGTACGAGGAAAGAGTTAGGCTTATGCTTGATTGAAGGAACCTTTGAATATGCTTGCATATTCCCCTCACATCGTGTGTCTACTTTTGGATTCACCGATCGAGGAATAGGCGCACACCTGTAAGACTTTGTCTTGAAGTTGTGGGACCGAGACGATTAGTACCTTCTCATCAAGATCCTGGACTCAAGGCAGCCTTTGGGCCTTCCAAGAATTCAGGGTGAGTATTGCGACACTCACTGGTTTCGTTTAACAGCAAAACCTCAGTGGTGGCATTCATCGACAAACAAGAGGGAATCGTTTTTTCCTCCTGTTTCATCTGTCAAAATTTGTAGGTACTCGAGTGTTCTATAGCGCACTCGACAGCTCACTTAGCCAGATGCATTCCTGGTGGGGATGTATTGGTAGGTGAGCTTGGCCTCAGGTTTGAATGATCAGGACGGAACGTGATTTTCACCCTTTTCTTCACGAAGAGGCTGCTCGACTGAGAGATCCCTACCATCTTTTTGTCGCCTCCCTGCACAACAAAGTTGGTAGTTTTTTTTCGCTTCTTTGTACCAGACCAAGGGGCCACTATGTATTTGTCTGTTTCACTAGGGGTTCACAAGCATTGCTCACCTTGAGTTACAGACAAATGCTGGAAGACTTTGCCTTTCGCCCGACCTGATAGTTCTGCTTTTGAGACATCGAGAAGAGTTCTGCTTGACCCAACCTCCTGTAGCAACTACACAAGAAGCGGTTCTTCAGGCAGTACATCCCTGTGTGTTCAGGACTGGAAGACCTTCCAGCTTTCCTTGCAAGCATAGGCTTTCTCGCCGAGTGGCAGCGGATATAGTTGGATATCTCTTGAAGTCCTCTGCAACACTGTGCCAGGGACTGGATCTGGCTTCGCTGGTTGGTGTCAGAGTCGCTCTTCAAGTCTGGTCTTCCTTGTCTTCTCTGCCGAGGGTTGCTTCTCTCCCTTTCATTTGTGAAGAAGGTAGGCCCTTGCGACCTAGTCTTCTATCTAAAGTAGTCTTCTTCTCCTCAGTTGAAATTTAGCTACAGATGAGAAGCTTCTTTGGTCTTGCTGTCCTAGGGAACTGTTCCCTGGGTGGCATGTGACTCTCATTTAGGGTCCGTGTCCCGAGCGCTGAATGCGCCCTTACGAGAGTTGTCGGATAGAGATGTGCCCTCTTAGGACCATCTCTCATCTTGCTCCGGCCTTTGCGTGGAAGATGGAAGAACAGATGAAGGGGACCAATACCTCGACTCCTCCTCAGATGTCGTAGTTGGACTCCGAATCCATTGGCATCTATTGTCGGGTTTGAGCCCTTCTTGTTCCCCTCTTCCTTGGACTTGGTATTGATGATCCAGATCATTCATTACCTTGTCCTATTACAGTATAGAGCTGTGGTACTTTCCGAAAAGGCTTGACATTCCTAACCTGGATGTTGTCGACATTTTTGCTAGTACTATCCCTCCCAAGGAAGAAGTGTCTAGGACACATCTTTCTCCTGGCTTCGTGAAGTGATTGAAGAGGTATTTGGCAGCTGGGACAACAATACTGGTACTTTCCATCTGAGAGCTCACAAAGTCAATGGCTTGGTCCATCCCTCACATTCTGGAAGTTTCTGTCAGTCTGGAAGCAAGATGTGGTCTCATAGACCACACTCTTGTCTTCCTGTGGTCTTGCCCGCAGGCCCTTGGAGCCTTTTTTCCTTGATCCTGTGGTGGCTGCTCAACAAGTTGTGTTTTCATACCTGGCTCCTTCAAGAGGACTAGTAGCATCTCACCTAAGGTGTTGGTTCTGGAAGTGAGAAGGATACCGAGAGTGACTGGCCTCTCTTCCTCCTCCTTCCCCATCTCATACTTCTCTTCCTTAGGGACGAAAATAGGACTCGAATCAGTACTTTCTGGATCTGGCGTCTGATGCGGTAAGACTACACATTGAGCACTTGTTCTATTTTTCTTTTAGAATCATAGAAGCAATTCCACGCCATCCTCTAGCAAGGGGAGGGTGGAGAGACTGGCAATAAGGGAAACCCTATCTTTGGTTGTCCTTACTGCTTCATACTCTAGATTCTTCACAGCCTATTTTGTATGAGTTATGTTTCCTCACTCATGCGAAAAGGTCCAGTATCTGACATTTGACCTTGCAGTTCCTACACTCCGATTAATATGTCAGTGGCACGGTACTCCTCGCTCTTTCAACGAGGAGTAGCCCAGGTGCGCAGAACTCCAGTCAGTTCAAGAGACTCACTCAGATTCTTCCATCCAACCAGTGAGTCTTCCTAATGTAAAGGACTGATGGTTTGAATATCGTGTTTGAACAAATCACAGTTTTTGAAAGTAAATTGTATTTTTCCTTACTATACAAACCTGAGGTCCTTTACATTACATATTATGCCCACCTCATGCCACCCCTCAATCTGAACCTGGACCGAAAGGCAAACTGGAATGTTTACATCCGGGCAGGCAGGTATTCCCGCCTACCTGACGGTAGTTACTGCCTAACCACCTTGCTCTAGAGTTTAACGGCCATGTTCGGCTTCGCCGTAAGTAATTCCTAATGTAAAGGACCTCAGGTTTGTATAGTTATGAAAAATACAAATTACTTTCAAAAATTGTGATTTTTTTCTTGTAAGATGTGTGAGTAGCCTCATATCTTCAAACATGTCTTAAAAATGTCTGCAGGTCAATGTAGGAAGCCTGTTAATAATATGTGACATGTGATATTCAGGACTGATTTTTGTCAATTTTGTTTTTAAGATGTCCTGACAAGAACAAAGATCAAGACTGCTACTTTACTTGGGTTAGAAACTGCAGAAGGGATAAAGACCCAAATGATAGATCACTCATATGCAGCAAGCATTTTCTGCCAAAGTACATTTTCTGACCTCCTGGTATGCATGAGCTCAAGTTTCTGCAACAGACTTTGAAGTCCAGAGTATGTTAAGAGGCAACAATTTGACTACCAAAGTAGATTTAGTCTAATAAGAAGTAACCAGAAGGGGCAAGCCGGCATATACATCAGTACTGGCAATGATCCTATGAAATGATTGTAAGACTATTGAATATTGGCTGTTAGGTATCAGGCTATTAAACCTAGGCTAATATAATAATAATAATGAAGCTTATATGGGATGACAGGGTTGGAGATGACAATTATTTTAGCTTACTGTTGTCAAATTTTACTGCCTGTCAGTCTGACCCAGGAATAAAGAACGATAATAATTAGTTTTGCCTCTAGAGAGTAAAACTGTAAATTGAAAGGCATATTACATCGGAAAATTCGTCAACTTTATTGCTCAAGTGTATAAAAACTACAACAGACAGAATTAATATTTTTATTTGTACTGGGTGTTTCGAAATTAGAGGCCCCCCTCCACAGAACAAATGGAAAGTTGTGAAGTTTTCTCCTATAGCCTATCTCCAAGTACATTATTTTAAGTTTCTATTAAACTATTTTTCATTTTACATTTCTTGTATTTTCAGACTGAGTGACAGAGTTAGATACAGCCTGGCTAACGACTCGGAGGAAATCAGATGGATTGACCGGATCCGGGCTATAACCTTCAGAGAGGCCAGGGATGCTGGCGCATCCTTCATTTCACGTTCCTGGATAGCTAAATTCATTAAAAGAGATGAATCCTTTCTTAAATGAAACTGGAACAAAAATCCATATGACTGTCATCGCAAAAAGAGTGAGAATCTTGGAAGGCCTGAAGCCCTTTCTCAGGAGTCAAAAGACATCATAGCTGAGGCAGTGGGCAGACCAGGAAAGTCTTTACGTAAATTGGTGCGTGAACTAGAAACAAAAAGGGGAAAGAAGAGAAGTTATAGTGCTGTATATCGTGAGTTGAAAAAATCTGGTATCAAGCCATTTCATGTTATCAGCAAGCCCAACATCTCTCAGCAACAGAGAGAAGACCGTGCATGGTTTTGTGGTTCATTTCTTAAAGATTGGGATGAAGCTGACTTTCCCCACGTTGCCGCATCAGATGAATTCTTCATTCACACAGTCAGGAAGCCAAATCATAAAAATGACATCATTTGGGCTGCAAAGTTGGATGATATCAGTGATGACGTGCGTTATCGCCAAGTTGTGAAATTTCCTGAATGTTTGGGAATTTTTTTCAGTTTCACAGCCAAACGGTTAATGTTGATCATCAAAGGACAGTCATGGAATGGCGAATACTTCAGAGAAACTGTGCTTACTGGTGGAGTATTTCCTTTCCTCAAAGATCCTGAAAATGTGTTATCTGTTGAAGAAGTCACATTTTTGCATGATAAGGCACCATGTTTCAAGGCTCTTCAGACACAGGAGCTGCTTCGAAACAGTGGTATCGATTTCTTCTCATCAAGTGAATTTCCAGGTAGCTCCCCTGACCTTAATGTGTGTGAAAACATTGGTAGTATCCTAAAGGATTGTGTTGAAGCGCACACAGTGAACTATGATGGTATACCAAGCCTCGATGACCTGTGAAGAGAGGTGATGAAGTGCGATTTGCTGAAGTCATACTCCTCAAGAATGCAGGCTGTGGTATAGGCAGATGGAGGCCACACAAAATATTAAATACTCAGAGAGAAACTTAAATAAATACCTGTTCTGAATTACTTTGTTTTTGTCCATATCTATTTTAGTTTATGCT